>NC_060246.1:27235013-27538044 GCF_921293095.1 Ischnura elegans
AGGACAATAAAAAAAATGACTCGAGCCGTCCATTCAGTGGTCCACTTCAGCCGCGCGACCATTCCACCCAATTTAACGCGCACTGGAATTGGACGTGTCGGGATTACAAATTACTGTTTTAATTGCCATTACTTTTTCGGATCCATTCTTCGTCGCTTTAACGCTTGAAGGGACCACTATGGCCATCACTCTCGGCCCGTCCCTCCCATCTCGTTCATCACTCGAATCGCTTTGTGGCATTTTTTTTTTTTTTTGGTAGAACGCACCTATGCAACCACCGCGATTAGTCGGCTGCCCCTGAAATATTAGGATCGAGCTAAAATTAATCGAGTTTAGTCGACAGGAACCTATTTGAAATCCGGCGTTACGGCGTCACATAAAAGGCTTGGAGTAATGAATGTGTCATGTATGATACGGGAATGAATGATTCTGACAGAATCCCGTTGAAGTAAATTTAAATTTATGATATAATGCAGTAGAGGTAATTTTACAATTAATACAGATATCAGACTTAAAAGCTTAGAAGCAGACATAAATATAATAACTCTAAATGATAATAACGGAAAGTATACAACAGAGGGCAGGAAAAAAGATTTGAAATCTTGACTATAGACGATTCTTTTTCGTATCTATATTATCAAATGTAATCACTATTTTAATGTCGTACGCCTAGACATAAAAATTGTTACTAATATTACAAGGAATAATACGATAAACGTCAAATCTTAAATCAAAAAAATGCTTCCATCATCATCAGTCAACAATCCTGAGATTGGTTTGACGAAGCTCTCAATTCCTCTCTCCTATCCGCTAGCCTTTACATAGCAATGTCTTTCTTCTCTTTTGCACTCTTCATAACCTACTCTATGCAACTAATTCCGAGCCAACCCTTGACTTTCTTCCATTCCACCTGCCCCTTCAAATTTTTTTTTCATCAGGCTATCATGAGTATTACCATACATAATTTAAAAAATAATAGTGCGTCAATGAAACTTATGGAAGAATTGTAGATTTTTTTAGGTTAAACTTCAATCTATATACTATAAAGCCCCTTAATGACCACTCATTCATTCATTCACTCATACAAATGTTTGGGGTGAGCAAGACGAGATACGACAAAAAGTCTTATGAAGACCCACTCAAAAATTGATGCTGAAGTTATTTCGGGTTTCCCACCGGATGAGGTTCTCCATCTCTGCCGACGTTTCGATGGTCGTGTCGTCCATCGTCATCAGGGCTGATACAGACAGAAGCCCTGATGACGATATGCGACACGACCATCGAAACGTCCGCAGAGATGGAGAACCTCATCCGGTTGGGAAACCCGAAATAACTTCAACATCATCATACGCCGGGAAAACCTCAGGTCTTTCTTCCCCTAAAAAATTGTCTGAAACCCAAGGAAAAATTATGGAAACAATAAATTTCCAATTATTTATTTGTCTATTCAATTATATTTGAGTGTGGGGATTAGTTAAAAAAATGGCCACCAAAATCCAACGACGGCGCGGCGATCGTAGAAAAAAATAATCATAGCAACACCTTTGTTTATGAAAGCAAGAGAATCTAAATTGGAAAATAAGATGAGGGAATTAAAACGAAAAAATGATAAAGATAAGACAGGAAATTTAGAAAGTAATTTTTGATAAATCGATTTCTTTACGTCTTTCCACATGAACAAACATTTGATTACATCGAAAAATATTCCAATGAAAAGCGGAGAAATATAAGGTAGGAAATTACTCATCGTTTTTGGTATATTACATCGAAGGTGTGGTTACTACTAATTTCATAGTTAACAAGTGCACATAATGCCATTTTAAAAAGATGATTCGTGCTGTTTACTGTAGTTCTTGTCTTGTTGGCGATACACGATTGTAGAAGAAAGACTTTTAAACAACACTTCCATAAAATATAGGTAGGTAAAAATGATTTTATTTTCATTTTTTATGATGGCGATAACTTTTTATTTTTGTTTACGTTCTTTTTTCTGTGAATGTCCTTTTTAATGTGCAATGTTATCCGTGAGCTGGTACACCAAAGGCAGTGAATAATACAATATGGATGATAAGTGCAATAAAAGGTATTTCTTATTCAATTATTTGTCTTACGAAAATCACGTTTCGTTGAGTGAGTGACTTCATGACGCCAAATACTCTCTTTTAACCACTGGAATTGCTAAATATACCAGATATTTAATATAACCACAAATTATGATTTTCGTAGGAGGTACGGATTGATACGAAAAATAATTATTTCCAAGTTGTCAATATTTGTAGAAACATTAGGGACTTTGGTTGTAATTCCTCTGCCTAATTACGTCCATTCTAATGCCATTATATTTCAGATCACGGAAAAGTTATCGTATATTTGATATCAATCCGTATTTTTTCGGTATTTTTTGGATAATCTATTAATCTCTCCACAAACCATTTAAACTCACAAGGAATTTCAACCCGAAGATTGGACGAGTAACCGTAAACACTGAATGACTGCTTATGGTTACCCACGTGTGACAGTAAAAATCACGGCAGACTAATTGTAAGACGCAAGTGCGTATCGTAAATTTTACATGTCCAGAGTGAGATGGCTACTTCCTTCCCTTGGCTACCGTGCGTTTAGATGATGTTTTTTTTGGGAATCCAAAGGCTTCGCCCAGAATGATATCCCGCGACCCATCGACTAGCATCCAATCTCTCCACCACTATATCACTGCCATACCCACAAATCGGAATGCGAATGTAAAATATGCCATAGTAGTCATTAAAAATCATGAAAGAATTTTACATAAGTAATTGTTAAATTAATGCTACAATAAACAAAAGAGATTTTCAAGATTTCTATATATTGTATTATATCATGTGTATCCGCTTTTCGAAACTTACGTTTGTTATAGCAATTTGTTAAAAGTTTTTGGTCTCCATACCCTGCAAAATATAAGAATCATAAAAGATCTGCTGTTTCCGCATGATGTCTTCAATAAGGGCCTATGTTACGAGTTATTGAAGGAAATGAGAATAATAGTTCCAAATGTTAATAGCCAGTTGAAAAGAACACTTTATACATCAAAGGTAAAAACAAATTATTGTTCTAATACGCCAATACGAAGGATTTGTGTAGTATACAACAAAAATTTCAACGATGTAGACTTACATCAAAAGAAAGACTGCTTTGTAAAATATGTTACGAATATGTTTCGCGACTGTGATAGTATTTAGTTAACATGTTTCAGCATTTGTTATCATGATTGCTACTATTTTTGTGGCTGTGGCCAATTTATTTTCAATTTTGTTTTTGTAGTTACATTCTTGGATTGTTCACTCTATAATTATGTATATTTTGGGTGAATATAAAACATGATAAATAAATAAACATGCAGAGTTAAGCACCAGGGTACGATCCATAGTGCACTACGATAATGCACACGCTATCAAGTAACTTCCCAAAATGCCTACCTATTTCATTATTTCCACACTTCTTGCACAAAAAATGTATACTATCTTTGATTACAAAGACAATTGATGTAAATGATTAAGGTTTACTTAATTAAAGATTAAGGATTACAATCTTTTCTCAGGGATAGGCACGTGAATTCTATAACCTACTTCTCGCAGCAGTTCTGATAGGTACCTATTTAATCTAAGGATTCGATTTTGAACATAGCACTGCCATTAAAACAGCAACATAATTTATATTTCAATCTACAATGAAGTTCAGTCTTAAAAGTAAGTCTGCAATACAAGTGTTTGAACCACAAATTCATGGGGTAATGAAATTGAATCAAAGAGACCGATGCTTCGTGGAGATCCATCATAAGATATAAAGAGATACTACTTTTTATCCACATAAAACTTTATTTCACCTGAGTCAACATGTTTCACTGCGCTGCAGCATTATCAAAGCTAGCAAAAAAGTTATCCACGCCAGAATAAATGTCTCGAACAAATGTGCACACTTCCAAAAAATATAATCAGAAGGTGGGGGTGGAAGGTGAGGTGAAAGGAACAAATTAGCTCATTCCTTGGTTTCAATCCCCACACTCTCATTACTTTTGGTAGTGTGCAAATTGCTACGAGATTATTTATTCTGGTATGGTTAACGTTTTTTGTTAGTCTTGATAATGCTGAAGTGCAGTAAAACATGTTTACTCAGGTGAAATGAAGTTTTATGTGGAAAAGTGTAAAGTAGTATCACTTCGTATTGGATACTAAAATGGCAATAAACGATATGAAACCCATACTTCCACTGACAATAGAAACTAGCTAACATGATGATAGGAAAAGGTTTGTAATGTCCACTGAATATTATAATTCACCAAACAATTTTCAAACAACTTGTGTCTTTTTCAAGGTGAAAAGATATAACCGTGAAAATGACATAAGAAGTCGAAATCTAAGTTGGTGAATAATTTCATTCTGTGGACCATATAAACGTATTTCTGTCATTGTGTTACAACGTTCACGGTTCTACAAAATAACGCCATATATCCTTAAGTTTGGTGCGAAACTCAATGAAAATTTTCGCATACGAAAATCCTTTTTATTTTCAATTGCTCATTTCTCAGATGAATATAATATCGGCTGCGACCGCTTATGACATTTTATGGCCAAAGCTATTACATAGGTACAAGATATGTAGATTACAGCTGGATTTTTATGCTGTGATTGACAAAAAAAATCATTAAGAATAGCTAGGATGTAATTATGAGCTTTCAGCTGATTCCCTTAAAGCATCATTCGATGCACATGAACACAGACTGTTTTAAATTAAGTTCCACTCCGACTTATAAATAGCCTTTTAAATGCAACAGTCGGGTAAAGCATTTCACCGTAATTGCATCGATCTCAATCTTCTCCCTTGCCTGGTCGTAGAAATGGATATTTATGGTTCTGTTAAAATTTCTAAAAGATACTGATCCCCGGTAAAAATACATTGATGTGCAAATTTGCAGTACATGCAAAATGCCCTGCATAGCTCTCTATAACGCGATGAAAAAGCACCCACACATAATCAAAATCCATTTTCAACCGCGCGGCACTGCAGTGGTATTATCGTTTTTCAACGTCAATTTCGCAAACATGAAAGGCAACGAGAACTCACACCATCCCTTGCTTCAAGCTCCGGCGTGTTCACGACCATCGAGTGAATTTTGATCCGCGCTCGAAAAACCTTTACAGACATGATTGAGGCAGTTCCATTCCTCTCTTGTTTATAATAACGTTAAAATTGCTTCAATTTCATCGCAAATAGCTTCCTCATATTCCAAAACAAAACACCACAGATCATACCACCAAAGTGAAGGAAATATTTCAAATAACATGGTAATGTACACGAAAGCTTCAATACGTCCACTTATTAAGGCATATCTTTAACATTGATTTTCACATTAAAGTTTTAAACTGTTTGCCATTACTCAGATTGTATCGTGCTCTACCACATTCATACCGATTAGTTATCAGTAAACTTCAATGGTATTAGTATGAAATATATTTCATTGAGTTGTTCGTAAGTCATTTCTTGAAACAAAAATAAGTTAGCTAGCAACCAATTATTTCCCAAAACTAAACATCTCTTTTTCCTTGAATGATGTTTCCTTGCTTGCATACAACTGGAAATTTTTACCTATGCAATACATCCAAAGTTAGTAAATTTATAAAAATTTCCGGCAATCAATTTCAATTACTTCATTATCTTTCTTTGAACTGAGGGGTCTAAATGCCCTAAATTATATCGCAAAAGTCGTAACTTAAACATGACCAAAATGACTACTGCAATTGCACCTCCCGAGAGGCCAACTATAAATACTGGTAACTACAAACCGCCTGAACAATGAAATTAAACAAACTCTTAAAAAAGAGGTCCAAATTTTTGAATCGCTGTTACACTAAAGAGATAACTACACCTACACACTACACCTGGATAACCATAATGAGCTCAGTTGAATAACGTTAGTGGACTGCGACATAAACCACATACAACCAAGTTTACAACCAAAACATTGAGTACCATGTATTTTTTATCATAAATGAGGGAATAATAATTTCATTTTATGGGCTGGAAGGGCTTATTTCACGAGCTTTTACGAAGCCAGGGGCTAAGCTTTCTAATGAAAGTATCCATCCACGTTAGCGAATGATTCGCACATAATGGAAATGAAAGGTAACAGTCAAGGAGAAACCGTCGCCATGTAATTATCTACGCTTCAGAAATTTAGCTCGCGGGAGGAAAAAAAGCAAGAAATGACAATGGAAGGAATTGAAATCATATGCAGTCCTGTTTTTGTGTTCCGTAGCACGTGCAAACGCAAAAACGAAATGATGAAAGCCATTGCATAAAATTGGAGCAGTAAGATGATGAGCGGAAAATTCGTCAATATTGTAAACTCAGATTTTATTTTATTTTTTTTATTCGAGCGAGAGCAGAATTTTCCGGTCTACTGGTTTCTTTCCTTCCGTAAATGAGAGCAACATGTTTAGATGCAGCGGTCGGGATTCTGAGAGGATTAATTTCAACCCCGTGGGCAAGGGCGTAAAATTATTACTTCGGAGTGGAAGATTCTCGGCTCCAATTTCAAGCGACGATAATAATTTTTATCGCGAAAAATCTGCTGTTTATGACCCCATTAAAAGAATTAATGCACACAGAGCGCCGTGAAAGAGACCCTGAATTAATTGGAGTGATAAGATTATCCACTTATCGGGAGATTATCCGAAAACTAAAGACGCCATTACTGATTTTTCGAGGTGATTTATCAAGAGCGCAGAGACCCAAATGTTACCTGCTTAGGTTTAACATTGAATAATTACAGTACGTGCGTAGTGTATAGTTTATACACTAATAATCCCTAGCACCAAGGATGAGAGGGATTAAAAATGAATCTAGAGATAGTCAAAATGAAATTTATTCATAGTTAGTTTGGCGGAACGAAAGAATTCTCATGCATCATACCTTCTTTACACGAACACAAACTAAAAATAAAATTAAGAACAACACCCAGTGTCATAATCTTTGTTGATTTTTCAAAGAAGAATTAGCAGAAGGAAAGAACGACAAAAGAATAACCAAAGTGCACATGTTTACGTACATATCAAATACTCTTAAATCAAAAGATTTCTCTCACTACCACCACCGCACAACAAAAAAAAACACTGCTCATCATCTACTTCACTCAAGTTTTTTCCCTTGTAAACACTCCACCAATTGGTCTCGCCAAGCTCAACGCGTGAAACATCATCACAACATCCTTTCGCTTGAAAATGACTTGTTAGCCATTTCGTCGAGCGGAATATCATGTATATACGCTGCCGCGAAGTCAATTATGTTAGCACATAATTAACTGGAACTCTCTCACGAGGAGGATGGACCACCGCTTAAAAAAAATACGGCCACGAGATAAATAGAGGCGGTTGAGGCGCAACGGAAAAAAATAATAATAACCTCGCCAAGAGTGAAGGAGGGAGGGCGGTAGACAAGATGAGAAGTGATTGACGTCAGCATTGAGTGAAAAGAGGAACGGAACGGGGACAGGCGTGGAATACGACGGGCGAAGCAAAAAAGTGAAGAATGGAGAGTGGCGGCCTCGAGAAGAAGCAAGAATAGAGCGAACGGAAAGTCGAAGAAAGAAACGGATGCTGTAAAAAATAAATAAAACATGGAATAAGGGCCCATTGGTGACAAAAGAAGTCATTAGGGAATCGTCGAGAGGTAAGAAAATTCGAAATTAATGCATTTGGGAGCAGGAAAAAAAACTGTGAGCTAAAACAAGTGCAAATGAAATAAATGACCAAGACTCGTAATTACTGAATAAATACTTCCTTCGAGGCAAAAGAAACTGCATTCAATTATAAAACTTGAATTCTTTCGATAATTTCAAATCCCTGAGATATTTGTGTTTTAGAGATTTAAAATTGGTTATCAGGCATAATATGCACGGATGTCAATATATTTTAGATGTTATTGAGGAAATGATCGTTTATGGCGAGATGTGATGAGAATTTACTATTACGAAATGATTCCAAAAATATCTTAAAAACTTAAAGTCACCGCTAGATTATAGCTGACAGGGTACGCGTCATCAAAGGAATACTGTATTTTGCAGTGATTTACCGAAGTTAATTTCTTTCGAAGCACTAAATCACTGTCATTTTCCTGCAACTCTCCCCATTGAATCCGACAGGCATTGGTGGGAACAAACAGGACATTAAATCTTTGTGAAAACTACATTTTTTTTCTGTAGAACTTTAAAATTTCTTTCGAACAATTGCTGGATGAGGGCTAACACGTTAGTCACAGTTCTATATTATACGGTTTTGTATTAAAAAATTTTGAAAGAAGTATTACTTTCTCGCAGGTCTAAATATGAAAGCGTAACTTACCAATTATGTATGAAAGTACAAGATGTAGCCAGATTAATTGCTGGATATTGCGTTGACGGTGCTTTAATTGTAAAATTGGGCGTGAAAGTGTGATCCCAATGACACCTCGGGCCACACTAACGCTCGAGTATGGATTCTCTCTTATGCTTTCCATCATGAAAGAAAAAATGACCCTAGATTTCAATCTTCGAACTAAAATTTGTTAGATATTGTATTATTAGATGCATAGTTACGGCACATAAAAGAAAATGATACGAATCGGGTCTATTGGCAACACCTAAAAAAGTGAATAACTATCATTGTGGCGATATTCTACTCCTAAATACACAGGTATTTCTCCGGCCAAGTATCGTTAATTCCACGCATCGTCACGCAATAGAGAAGACGATAGATGGTTTACATCATAAATACTTGAGAAATAACATTACGCTATTTTAATCCACATGATAAGAATTCAATATCACTAACATAAACATGAAGGCTATTTTGGTCCTCTAGGTACTCACTCGAAATGAAATCGACGACGTTAAGTCACTCCTCTGAATAACCGGAAACCTTGAAGAATCTTCTTTTTCTTGTCACATTTTGGAAATGAAGTAGCCGAAGCCGAATTATCAACATGGAATATTAGCCACCCTTGCTCAGTGGCATGTGACATACACTGCACATTACTTAAAGTACGAATTCTAGTGCACACGGTTACTCTCCACATTTTTTTTCAACTGCTCCTGAGTTACAAAAGCGCTCGAACCGCACATTAACGCATCCAACATGGAACTGAGGATAGTATGCTAGCTGCGGTATGCAGCGGTTTTTTATGACAGGGTACCAGACGTCACGTAAACAAAGTGTCCGTCGCGAAACCTATCTTATCGGCGTAGTCGCCTATGGAGAAGAATCAAACGGATCATCCTTATAGAAATGTAAATGGCTAATAATAAAATAGGATTAGAGTAGTAGAACAAGAGTTCGTGTATAGGTCATCTCTGCAGACCTTCAGCAACAGAAAAGGGATGAATTCAAGGTCTCTCAGTCACTTCTTTCCCTTAGGACAAGGAGTATTGTAATGACTTAACCGGATGCCTAATTAACCTTGATCACGGCAAAGAGGCTTCAATAATGTCCTACCGTTTCCAATAATATGTAGACACCCACGTGTCCCGTTTTACTGAAGGGGCTGGGTTGGTAAAAACTTGGAAGGTTGACACATAGAAATCCTCGGCATTTAAGTCACCAAGAGCCGACAAGGAACGACGTGGATTCGACCGGGCAAGTGAAACGGGAGTCAAACTCCAGGGGCAAAAGCCCTTGCGGATGGAATGAACTTAGAAAACCCACGTCCATGTGCACATTGAGTCATCGGAGTGCTTTCTCTCGGGATTCGTGGCGAATTTTCTCCTCTCCTGAGATACATATGTATCTCACGAAGATGTGGCTCCGCAGCCGAGTAGCTCCATGCGCGGCAGTTGCGAAGAAGTTCTGGTAGGGTTCGAATCAGAATCAATATTCATTAATTTTTCCTTACATGACACTAGCAGTAGATTTTGCAGTTCTTTACGGTAGCGCTGTAAGTATTAATCAGTTGAATAAGCACCTCAATAGTCACCTGATGTAATGAACAAAAGTTTATAAAACTAAGAATTATTTTCGTCTTGGTAATACGAGCATGTATTTATTTTAAATGCGACTGTAAATATTTTTATTCTTACGTTCCTCCGTAAACGTTCTAAGAGGCATCATGCCCTATATATTAAATGCATGTATTCTATTCCAATATTTTAAGATCATATTACAAGTTTCATGTTAGCGATCCGTCACCAAAAAGGACAGGTCGAAGAATGCGTCCTCTTTTGCCAGGTCTGAAAACAAAATCGAAGAAGGAAAGGGAGAAGAGGAGTGGGGCATAAAAGTCGTGAGAGAAAGATGAGGAAGATTTGTGACTTTTGGGAGGAAAACAGGAGAGGAGAAAGAGATTGATATGGAGAAGAGGAAATCGTCGAGGACGGGCCAGCAAAAGGGGAGCAGGAGGGGATTAGACGTTGACAAGGAGATAGCGAGCGAAAATGCGCGGCGAAGGAAGACGATGGGCTTCAAAAAGGACGCGAAGGACGGAGCCGTGACGAGAGGCACGGGGGATAAGGGCATAAGGGTGCATAAGGGAGAGAATAGATGGGGGAGGAATGAGTGGAAAAGTAGTGAGTCCTCAAGGGAGAAACGAGATGCTCGTGCGATGGAGCCGAGGGAATGACGGCCAGCGGTGAAAAAGACAACAAAGATCCCACGAAGAGAGGCGAAAGAGTGGGTGCGTACGATGGGAGATGCACTGGCAAAAGAGATATGAAGTGGTTAGGAAAGCATTGCTCAAAGCGCTCTCTCTACCTGGTAGGAGCGAGCGTTAGGAATATTTTCAACTTTGCCATTCATTCATTAAAGAGGGCGGATGTACGTTTGGACCATAACAATTCCCTTTCCAGGAGTATTCCCTGACAACGGATTTGGGAAGAACTCCCACAATAAGTTTTGATTTTCAAGACCAAAAAACGCAGCAAGTCAGCAGTAAAATATTATAGAGTCTTCCTCCCAAAAAATATGATTCAAACTTACGATGTTTCGACCAATTGGGCTGAGCTTCATCCTCCTCAAGCCATAGAACCACCACTGCACACTGTATAAAATAATAATAGGATAGGCAAGTAAAAAAAGTTAATAACGCTCTTAGAATGAAGAATTGCCCCGATGCCACGCCTAATGCGAAGACGCAGACCTCTCATGATCTCTTCAGAAAGGATGCATAGCAAGAAAGCCCTGGTTGAAGAAGGCATGACAGTAAAGAAGAGGAAGAAGGAAAGATAATGAGGTGGTGGAAGACGAGTAAGCAAAGAAGATGGCAAGAAGAAGGAGGTATGCGAAAAGGGCTGAAAGTCAATATCCAAGTCTGAAATAATAAGGGAACACTGTGGTGGTATATCAATAAATAAACGCATGAGCGACCGCAGAAGTGATGATAGGGCGTTGTGTTTGTCATAAAGAGATCAAAGGAAGGAGAATTAAAGGCGTTTGAAAAGGAAAATGGGGCATTTCATTTTTTCATGGATGAATGTATTTCTCGCCTGCACTGTTTGTTGTGATCATAAATAGCTAGCGGCAAAATGGAAACTTTTATGTATCTCCTGGACAGTGTAACCCCGTCGGATGTCCTACTTTTGTGTGCCATTCATAAGAGATGATAGCCTAAGGTTCGGCTCTGTGAGTCATCATGGAGCTGGCTTTACTTTTATCAATATTTGAGTTCATTTGGCGCTGGAAGCACTAAGACATGGACCTAGCATTTTATCGCACTCAACACAGCCAGACTGGACCAAAAAAAAAATAAAAAGTGAGGCGAATAAAAAAGAGGGAAATAAAATGCAAAAATTAGCACCTGATAGTGGTTGAATAATGGACAAGTAGCAGTAACAGTCATCTCGCAACAAATGATTTGGCCCAAATGAAAACGTTCAACGATTGACTTATTGCTGACGCTGGCAAGTGAAGAAATTTGTGCGAAATAGCAATTGCATGAACGTCCTACATTGTTTGTACGTAAAATAAGACCATTGAGGATTTGAAAAAATGACGTTGGGACATGTTTTAAAAACATTTTCGCAACATTCGCAACAGCGATTTTTTTAAATTCCCAAACGGACTCCACTCTCTCAAGACTGTCTATTGACCTATGATATTATTGGTTTAGCAAAGAATTCGCCATAGAAGGCCATAACACGATATTGGATTCACTGAAATCTTGTAGTACAGGTTTTGTCCATTAAACCTCCAAAAGAATGAAAAAATGAATCCCAAATAAAGCTTTTAGTAGAAAATATAATTACATACAATACCAAACGTAATTATTCATGTTAAATATTTATACTCGCTATAATATGAATCGTCAATCTTATAAGTGAAGAATAATAAAATATGAATATCAAAATGCTTCCAAATGATACAAAATGTTAATGTTTATTCACGTTATTCAGAGCATTACTTTAAACACATCGGCGTGTAAATAACCAACTAAATACTATATAAGTGCTCCTGACGTAATAGGAAATGTATTGAAACCGATCATGTAAATACAATATGTTAGGATTACACCAGATTAAGCCTGAATCAACTCTATATATTCAAGAGGATGCATTAATCCTGCGTGAACGGTGTTTTATTCTTGACACATTCATCTCGTTAAAACATAGCCTATCGTCTTGAAATTTTCAGAGCATAAAAAGAAAACTAGTCCCACCATTAACATGTGCCACAGAATGTTAAATTCAACGAAATTAGTAAATACATGATCTATAATTGGCATACAGGCGGGGTCTTCTCCATATACTCTTCACATTGCAGTTGATAACGTAGCTATTGATACATGATTCCTCGCGAAACAAAAAAAAAAACGTTCTCTTCAAAGAGAAGCCTTAGTATTCGGATGCAATGAAATGGCGGTAGCAATACGGCAGCTGGTTGGGAAAAAGGACAGAGATGGTTGTGTGCCCCCTTGCACCCTCTCCGCCACTGGGCCCCCTTATCTCTCCCCCTCGCCCACACTCACGAAGGCGGGAAGGGGTTTGAAACATGGGGGGTGAGGGGGGGGGGGGCGGCGGTGCGCGCGATGCACGGCACCGGGATCGATGCCGACGTCTCGCATTGAAATTACCGTCGGGATAACCGCACATTCCGCTCTTTTTCTCCATTTCCTCTCAGGTGGCGACAAGGGTCGCTAATCTCCATAAATCCCATGAAAGAATTATTTCAGTATTTCCAATATAAAACCATTTTTCAATTATTTATTGGACTTCATTCCTCCCATATTTTTTATATAACCCCATTTTTCAGTTTGCTCATAGATTAAATCCCTTAAACGTAGGTTGCTAGAAATCGGAAGGGGAAATTAATTAGTTCCAAGTTAAAACTAGATATATGGCATAAATGCGTATGCCAGTGGCGGAAATGTAGCATCATATTTCTAATGGCTTGATATCGTGCTCTACGTTGATTGTGATACCATTTTTATGATATCCATATCCATAAGATATGATCCATTTTCCACGGTAGGCCAAAGTTATCATCATTAGCGCAAGTATCACTGGTCCACCGATGATATGCAGTAAAAAATATTCACTGTAGATACCATAAAATAATTTTAGCTTTGATTTTCACTGTTTTTATCACAAAAGTTATTTTTACTTTAAACTAAATCAACGATTTTGATGGCAATTTGCATTAATCACTTGGTCTGCACAATATGAATGGATGGATGATTGCATATGGAAGACAACTCACCATAAGACCACCAGTCTTAACCATCACCAGCTTTAGACGATTTTCGTAGATTTTATGTCATAGCCATTTTTGTGAGTATCCAAATGGCCCACCAAGGATTTATTACATGATTAAAAGAATATTTATTTCCTTTTAGCTGGATATGTATCACATTCTAAAACAGGGTTGACTAACCGAAATGATCTTTGCGGCCACTTAAAAAATACTTAAAAACACCACCGGCCGCATAAAAAATGCATTATAATACACGCAAGTTAATTTTTTTCGCAATTTTAGAATAAATTTTTGTTTAAACGAGTAGAAAAATAATGCATTTTTAAAAGGACGTCTTCACTCACTCGGACATTAGAAAATAGACATGTTTTATAATAGTTTAGTGAACCTCCCGGGATAGAAAAATGTTCAAGGCTGACCATATGCTCGTTTGAAATAGCGAATGCTGAAATGAAATGAAATACCTGTAAGAGTTCCTCGGAAAGTAATATTTAAACACGAAGTTTCCCACAAATTCATTAGTTAAATAAAACCCACTCCAGTCAACTATAACCTCGCTCTGATCCCTCCACCTTTCTCTCTTTCACTTCTATCTCAATCTATGCTCCTCTTTCACCTCACTTTCACGCTTTTCAGCATGTTTTCCCCCCCGTTCACGAGGGAGCTATGCCAAAAAGGATGGAAGAGAGGTTGATGGAACGGGAGCGACACACAGGTCGTCGCCAGGCAGCGGACGTCAAACGCAAGCAACGAACGCTTTGGACCGAAACAGCCCGGCGTGAAGTCCCTGCGCAGTGGCTGATGTCCTCCCCTATTCAAAGGAGCGCTCCACGAGTGATCCTAATTTTTTTACAAACATCCTTCTGTCATATCAACCAAACATGACGAATATATATTAGGTGAATTTTCGTCGGAAGAGGGTGGTGCATGTGAATAGCTGATTCCCAAGCTTCAGACTGTATTTGACATCTCGGTTCTCTCGAATTTCTTGAACTGGAAGCCATTTCTGAAAAGGAGCTTATATTACACTAAGTAAGTAGGAATGAAGAGCTTATCGGTCAGAGGAATTGGTGCTTGTTGAGTTCTGGCAGTCAATTACCGTTCACTAGTATGCTGTAATATCAAAGGCTGAAGCTTTTAGTGACAGTTGCAATAGATCCCGCGGTAATATTTGCGTTAGCCTTTGCATAAATCCTGGATCTTCAGCGGAATATGGCGTGGTTTGCTAGCGAATGATTCTCGCCATTCACCACTTGATATTCTCCAAGGCTATCTAGCGGTTACTTCCAACATTCAGGCGGATATGTAATTTTTTTTAAATCCGAATTTAGTTAACAGAAGGAAAGGGAAGGGCTCTTCCTAGGGAAGAATATAAACTGACGGTCCACAGGTTGGCATCCTTTGTTTAGGTAAGCATTAGTACAAATAACCGACTATGGCGGCGTAGTATTCGCCAGGATACCACGTTAAATCATTGAGTACAGTATTTTGGGATCAGGACAGCATTGGAATATGGCATAATTCATATTCCAAGACTTCAAAACATTGAAATAAAAGCGTTTAAATTCGCCTAAAAACCCTGGTAGTGCATAACAATGTCTTACAGACATACCTAAAATCATGCATAGTTTGTATACGTATCTATGGATTTAACTTTGATGGATTTCTTAATATATTTTCCCTCTTCCAGCCAAATCTCTTCCCCATTTCGCGTAACTCCAACATTCCCAAACTGACACACAGCAACTTCAAAGAGTTCGAACCGCGCGTTCCCACACGATTCAGCTCACCTCCCTTTGGCAGGGCAGATATAATAGCTATTGTGCGATGCATATCGCGAGGCGCGGAGCATTGGATCCGGGGGACTGTTCCTCCTCGCATCCTATTTTGCATCAAGATACCTCCGGTTTGCGAGATGGCAGATTTGAATGCCTCCACAAGACTGGGAATCCATAACGCAATCCGACGCCCTCATGGCCTAGTCTACCTCTCTATCCATTCCACTATCTCTATACATCTCTTCCCATGCCGATATCTTCCTAAGTCTCCCGTATCTGAGATTCATAAATTCCGAAACGACCTTGAGAGTAATTCCATTGGCATCGATCAGTGACAAATAGAATATAACAAACAAATATTTTTCAGGTCTAAATGCATTTATATAACGAATGCATTAATCATTTATTTTCGTGAAATCGATTGATTAGGCTTTCACTTTGTGAAAATTGATGCTGAATAAATGAATACAGCCTTTTTAATTTTCACAGAATTTTTTGTCAATAAAAAAAAATTAAAAATTTCTGTGAAAAAAAAACAAATTTTATTTTCATTTATTCATTTATTTTTATATTTATAGGGGAACTATATCCGTGCAACTTACACCAAGGACTTATCCACATATTTCTTGAGCATGTATTAGAGGTATCTATGTAAAATGGGGCAGTTCATGCTATCTGGCATATTCAAATGTTTTTGGTTCATAAACTGAAACTTCAAACGCGAAGAAGAACTTCAGGAAAGACGAAGGAAAAGTGACTCCGTTTTACCTGACTCTAGGGACAGATTTTTTAACTCTAAGCTTCCAGACGCCTGGAAAATCATTTCTGATACGAAACCCCATGGAATACTTACTAAATAGCTTTTACCTTCTTGATTATTATCAATTTAAAGTAAAAAGCTGAAAATGTATATGTTTTTAGAACTAGTACATATCCAACAAACTCATATTCAGGTGCCGAATGCTAGGTACAATATTCACTCTGGATGTTACTTGCGAGGTGTAATGCATGCATGGATCTCTATCCATTAGGGATCGTGCCCTTAAACTCCATCCATCAATTTCCCATCCTTCCCCGTCAATCATATCTTCTAATGCCCCCGGAGGCCGCGCTTCATAAAATAAAGAGATATCGCGAGAGCCTCCCACACGAAGCGTATACGGTCATTCTAGATACCAGGATACCAAAAAGTAAAGGTGAATACCATAGCTAATTCGTCGCTATATAACACCTACATTTTTGAGTATATATAATGCGGATTGTTTCAGTGCAGTATACAAATGCGTGTTTGTTTTAAAGAAAAAATTTGTTTTAAAAAAGTTTTATGTCTATCTAATTCAAAAATCATATGATTAGAGGGCCGAGTTCTGTTCTTCCTTGCATTCATGTACAAAAAATAAGAGAGCAGGCCTTCTGATGGCAACTTATGAACTTCTAGATGTCCTCTTTTGCTCAATGCAACATCTGAATCCAAGCAATATTATCTAGAGCTTAGTTATTATAAAAATCATTATTTCTGGCACTGCACATTCATAGAGAAATATGTTTGCAAAGCATCTACAAAAAAAGATTGAATTAACAGGAAATATCAGAGGGAATAATCTCATCGGTGTTTGACAGCTTTTATTTAAGTTCACAAATTAATAAGAGTGCATATGAAGATAATTTTGGACCTGGTTGATGTCATCCATTGATCAAAATAACACAAAAATAACTCTAAACCTTAAAAGTTATGGGAGTGAAATTGCTATACAAAATCTCAGTTTTTTTTATTTAACTAGGCTTGTTTGAATATGCTCTTATGAATATCCTATTCAGACGGTATTCATTTATCTCAACTTAGAGTCCAATACACATTACCTGCCCTCTATCTTAATGAATCTCCATTCGCCCATTTTCCCCTGCTTACCCATCCGGCACGTCTTCCCACATTGCCCCGTCGAAGTCGCCCTGTTTCATAAATCCCGAAACGTGGAACTTGAGCGAGCCAGCTCACAGATACACATACACGAGGCAGGGGCATATCGATCCGAGGAGCCTCTTATTTTCCATGCATCCGGTAACGGAGAGGAGAGAAGGCTTTAATTACGGCAGCTGGCAACAAGTACGAGGCGGATATCTGTGTGCAAGCCCGCCGAGATGCACCAAAAACTCCATCTGCAGTTACAGGAGCAGCAGTTGCCGTTCAGCGATAGTGGAAGTCCGGCAATAGAGGTGTTTTTTTTCGAGTCTAGATGAGCGATACAAGGGATAGAGAGAGAGAGAGAGATATTGGTAGGACGTGCCCAGGAATGCCAAGACTGGGGAGCTCCATTGGGATTCTCCATGAGCAAGGTGGGTCCCTGCCTAGGTAGGTGGGAACTACCTGCGTTGGCTCCGTTCCATTCGGGAGGGAGGAAAAAAATGCTATTGAAATCAGATACATCAGCTCACCTGGGTTGCCGACGAAAGGCTTGTGATTAGAATTGGTGCAGGACAGATCTGATGACCTACAACTCAGTAATCCGAGAAAGACGATACTGAGGGGTCTATGCTGTCTTATGCATCCTGCAAGAACACGTTCTAATTAAAAAAATGCAATTTTTACCCAACAACACTTTGTAGTCATAACCATCATTTCAACCGCGTTTAAGATGAGAACTTTGAGTCCAGCATAAGAAAACATCTCAGCCCAAGATAAAAGAGTACACATATTTGTAGTTGGATGTGAGACAAAGCCAATTCGCTAATTTTAAATTATCGGTTCTAACCAACATCATAAACATTTTAGGTTCTGTTGTGATGCTAAAATGGTCAATGGTTAAAACAAGCGTTGCATAAACATTTCAGTTGGATATGAAAACATCCCTATACGAAGAAGCTTAAGAAGATGATAATATAAAAAGCGGAGATTACTTGGAAATATATTCTTGAAGAGAAACACATTTTCAAGGAGTCAAAATAGGTTTTAAAGAGCGCTGAGTTACATAATGTTCAACTATTAGTGTATTGATTTTTCAATATCAGCGTTATATAGAGGAAAAAAGAGTAGATGCATTTTGAATTTTTGAATTAAAATTTAAACGCTCTCGTACTCAAACATTTTTCCCTCATCATCTCACATAAGTATATTTATTAACAGCATGACAAGGATTTAGATGTTCATGAACTCCATTCCTTAAGAAAGTGAATTAATATGCTTTTATAATAGCGGAATATATCTGCTATTTACATTAAAAAGGGTTTTAAGCAGATAAGTATGAATATGTTGTCGGTTTTATTTTCTAATGGTTGATTTTTTTCCTTCAAACGCCCAGATTTTACATTTAATTTTTGATGCATTCACTTTACCCTGGAGTGCCTTCTCAAGAGTCGTGCTTACAAAAGGTTAGCACTGAAACTACGAGAAGTTCTAGGACATGCGCAAAGCGGAGAGATTGCAAAGGAGGTGCGGGTGTTGCGGGAGGTATTGCAAACTCCGAAATGGTTGCGTAGCAGGAGAGAAAACAAGTTAGCAGAGTTCACCGTTGAGCCGGGCGTGTAAGAGTGAGTGTATGTGGTACGATATTAAGAGATATATCAACTGTTCCACGAGATGCTGGAGAACCAAGTTAAGCTCTCTTTCCTAGAAGGAAAACTTACGAAATGCAAACGCCACCAGAACTGTTTATACACTTGCTTAACAGCCTGAGCTTCCTGCAGAAAGATTCCACCGGTTATATGATTCAAAACTCAAATAAAATACAGTTAATCGAAGAACCAGATATTGTCATATTTTTACCTGGCAAATTGAAAAATTCAGCGAAGTAATTTCAAAATTTTCTTTACATTCCACTCATATACCCAACATGCGAGGTTCTTAAATCTTATATTTTAAAATCGCAAGTCTAACGATGAGATGACATTTACCAGTGCAAAAACATAACATCCCATCTTTTTTGATTCACTTAAATTTGTTCACAGCTAATAAAGAGACCAAAGATATTTTACCGATTGGCAAATTACTGGTGTAGGTACACTGCAGATTGGGAATCAATGAAAATATCTGTCAGAGGAAAATGTTACAAAAGCAAAAAAATGGACAAAATGAATGAATGAATTAAAATGTGTTTTCTCTTATCTACTGATTTTTAAATGGAAGAACTCAATTCCACCGAAGATAACTCAATGCTGCCTGAGGTAGTTTAGCTAATGATAAGTTTCATACGCATACTCCACTGGAGACAGAAGTCAATCGGAAAAAGGTTGGTAAAAAAAATGGAAATAGATACACAAATGCACTCTTTATTTAATGTTATTACCATTTAGTACAATTCGGTGATAATGCGTAGAGTTTTTTCAAAATTCATGAGAGTATTTTTAATCGAGACCGGAAAATGATTACAGGGACAGCTGAGGGAAAAATATTGAGCGGTTTGTGGAGGAGAAGATGAAGATGAAGTGAGAAAGCAAAGAGAGGAACGAATTTAGTGAGATAGAAAAGGTGATATAGCTACCGCAAGAAAGACCTCCTTACCCCACTCTACTTCCTTAGCTCCTCCATCTACACTCGAAAAAAGAAAGACACATTTGCCGCAATCTCGCACGTCTTGGCAGCAATAAACGCGGAAGATATCGCGGGAACATCATAAATCTTGGGAACCGTTGAGAGTTGAAATTGTAAAATAGGAGGAAAGAGTCTTGTGTAACAATGACTGTTCTTCAAAGCTTCTAGCTCGCGATGAACGCAAGGAAAATTATCGAATTATCCGTAAGAGAATGGAACTTTACATGAATGAGATCTACAATTACGAATAAATCTTTCTATTTTCAAGGAACTCAGAAAAGAGGAAGCTATCTTCTCAACGAACGAGTTACCCCGAAGAGTATCCTTTTTATCGTCTTCCAGCTGAGTAACCTCTACCAAAGACCTTTAATTCAATTTTGCCAGAGATTTAAAAAAATGTGAGACCATATATAAAAATTTAAGAAAAAATAAAAAATAGAGTTCATGAAACCACATTAAACATAAAATCATTGAACAGCAGAGAATGCAATTATAAAACTTCCCCTCAAGATTTCAACTTCATTAGAAGTCATATGAAAATCTGACTGACTAAAATTGACAAAAATTCAATGAACTACCGTTCACAAGTTCAAACAGAGGAATTTCTAATTAACTTCTACGTGGTAAAGCGCTTAGCCTAATTTCTTTAATGATATTCGTGCTTTCAAGCAAACGGAATTGCAGAGTGAAGAAACTCTATTTCCATTACTTGTGCTCCATGAATAAAGACGGCAACTTTTCCGGAAAGTTAGTCACTGGCAGCACGTTGCGGTAAAAAGTATTTTGCTCTTAGGAAACTAGCTAATTACGAAATTATAAAAGATATAAGATCAATCCCCGCACTTTTAATTGCACCACTGTTTACCTAAAACATAAATGAGAAAGCTTTCTGTGAATTTCAGTTAAATATATATTTTCTCTGGTTGATTTTATGAAGTTTTTTTACAAGATTGCCGCTTAGCTTACATCTGGTTCATTTACTGTGACCTAAAATCGCGAATCATTAAGATGAGTCCACGTTCTCAGGGGAAAGATAAGTTATACCAAGAAGAAACTTCCCCATTCTGCCATATTCTCCTAACTTGAGAATGAAAAAAAACTGAAGTTGCCCCCAATCTTCATGAGTTGGTGACGTCATTAAAGTTCTGGTTAGTCGCTTAAGTAAACCTAATTTTTATGGAAATAATCGCTCTTTAGAGTGCTTATAACAACGAACCGCGGGAGATGAATGCGCGAGACCAAGAAGTAACGAAGATGCGGGTGAGCCGCATGGCAAAAGTCAGTGATGTCATGAACTTTTCAGGGAAAGGGGAAGTCCCGTCGATATATCGTCGTGAATAGCTCGAGAATTAGGCGACGGATCGATAAGCAGAAATCTAAAAGTCTATTAATTTTTCAAACTATCGCAATTGACAATCATATGAAGAGATATTTCGTCACTGCGGGAATAAAATGACGTAATTGAATGTATAATAGCTCATCATAACCTATAGCCTATCGGATACAGCTTATGTTTCTTATATTTTGGAATGTAAGTCAAAATTTACTAGCCATAATATTCAAAAAAGAAACAACCCTGTTCCATTAGGTATTCTAGTAATGACGGAATAATCATGGAAGGTCTGTAAAGCGCACTCAAAAGAAAAAAAAATATTTTGATCGAAAAATAATTTGTTCAACAGTTATGAAGTCATCTTATAATTGCTACCTCACTCATTATACAATTGGAATAAATTGTAATCTACCAAAGAAACTCTGAAAATGTTAAATTATAAAAATGCAGGATAAATTTCCTTTTTATTCTTAGCACATATGCAATGATATGCTTTTTCACGTTGCTTTCTGCATAATTTCTAAAGCTTAAGTAGACTCAGAGAATTTCACCGCTTCCAATGGCTTTATTTAACTTATTTCAGCTATAAAAATTTAGATCATTGTTAAGGTAATGTCACTGACATTAAGAAATATTCATGCAATATGTACCCACTTGTAATAACGATTTTATATAAAGAAGAAATGAAAATTAAAGCATTATGCGTAGAAAAAAATGAAATTCATCAGGATAATCCCGTTATAAGCCACAATAATAGCAGACTAAGCTGATGTCGGCATGTCATCTGATGAAATCGGAAGCATGAAGAAAGATAGGAAGACATAAGCTACGACATAGGTGCGGCATTTTATGAGCTTTCAAAGGGATAAGAGAGACTTATGGGATCACGGGCAATGTGTCAACCGATCCCCTTTCCAAATGCCGACGCAACGGGGGCGAGGAGGCAGCACACGGCCGAGTTTCCGCCTCCCCAGGGAGGGCCGCGGATGGACTCGGGGACGGAATGTTAGCGAAGGGGGATGAGAGGCAAGGAGAGCCAGAGCACCGCTTAGGCCGACGGACGACACAAACTTGCCCTTGCCCGTAATCCCACCATTGCTTACCTCCACTCCGCTCCTATAAGTATACCCATCGCACCACGGGGACTTTGCTGACGGCATTAAACGTTGAAGCCAATGGAGCCATCCTCTCGGGGACTAAAATCGTAATTGATTGAATGTACTTCGTGAATGATGGGAATAATAATGGGCTCGTTTTTTACGATTTTCTTTTGTCATTGATTGTGATCGAGTTTCAGAGACAAAAAGAACTACCTTTCCGTTTTTCGATCCGTCGCTTACTTTTCCATAGATTGGCCGCAACAAATCAACGGCCTTGACCTTTTTTTAGTAGAGAAGTCAATGACGTCACTGACTCTTCCTCTCAATACTTCTCGGCCACTCCTCGGCGTCGTGCATCCGTCTGATGTGGTTCGTTTTTATAAACACTCCAATGAACAAATATTTTCGTCAAGGATCATGAATATCAATTAATGTTTAAGTTCAAAGATAATGAGCAAAATTTCCAGTGACGTTACTAACACATGATAAGTGGGCGGTTACTTTATATTTTTTTTTTTAAGTTACCAGATAATGGATGGATATGAGGAAGACTTTTTTCCGTCATTTCTCACTGTTTCCATTCATCTATCGTATTCGTTAGTTGAATTTCAACTACGGGCGTGGATTAACGACACCATTTACGGCAATAAAAAATATTCCCAATTATGTTTCCATTTTCTAGCGTGTGTAACATAAAAAAAGAACGCGAATGCTCACTTTTCATGAGGTTTTAACGTCATCAGTATTGCGGTTAATCAACTCGTTCAGGAAGAACTACACATTGAGGGCATTGCTCATTGAGAGAGAATTGCTCATTGCAGGGTAAGCAACAACGAAAGACAAGAGGTAGATGAAAGTATCCGTAGTTACCCGCTCAACAATAGGAGTTCGTGACGTCAGCAGCTTTTCAGCGAAAGAGCAAAAGGCGCTGATTGATAAACCCGCGAATACCTCAAGAAGCACGGATGAATCAAAACATAAAAAATACGAGTCTCTTAATTTTTTTTACTATATATCACAATCGACAGCAGTAAAATTGACTAGCAATGACATTCTCACGACTATCTATTGAATGGCGTAAACTTCGTTTCCCTTTGCGGATGGTACAGCGCAATTTCTCCGCTCCAGGACGTTCTCTCGCATTCAATTCCTTAGCGACCATTCCCAACTCTTATTGATCAGTTATTCCACTCAGCTCCACGCAATCTTAATTGCACAGGCTTGGGTTAGATTTCACGGAAACTTGCGGAAAATTTTTAAACGAGAGCAATTAAGGATCAAGGAAATGGATTCGCATCTGTCAGAGAGAGGAGACCACGAGAGTTCTCGAAATTTCCCTTATGCTTCCCTCTGGAAACGTTTTCCACCTTCAACATGAATTATAACTTCGGTTTTGATGACTAGGTTCTCCAATTACCTTCCTATGTACCAAAAGCAAGCTCTAAATGACTCCATCGCGACCTCCAATAGAAATCATATCACTGAAATGCCGATATTGAATCGTTGGAAAATAAAAATGAAACTTAAAGGGCGAAACGGTAATCATATCGCCGCAAGAACTTGAAATAAGGGAAAATAATTTCATAAATACGATAAGAAATATTTTAATATGACATTCACGAAATATGGTCAGAAAAAATAATTTAACTACTGATATCAAGTTCAATTGAGAGTCAAATTTCTGAATAAAATTATAAAAACCCCGTATTTTCAAAAATTTAAAATCCTCTAATAGGGCTACAAGCAAACCAAGCGTAAGGAAACAGACATTTTCATCCGTTTATGCAATTTTAAAAGCGCTTTTGACGTGATGTCTCAATATGTATGTTTACGAGGCACCCCTTTAAATTACAATCTCGTCGATGATGGAGTATTGATGATGCTGGGTTAGTGAGAAAATGCGATAGTTACCCAACAACCTAAATACAAAACTTTCACCAAGGAAGAATTTGATTGGTTTATTGCCCTAGGAAAATTTATACTAGGCTGTTGCACACGCGAGCTCGTTGCGTATCGCCGAAGACTCAAAGTTCACAGCAAGGAGATCGGGCATGAGTGGTAGCAATGAATCCGCGTAAACTATTCAAGGTACACTGTACATGTACAATGGCCAATAAATGCATTTCAAAATATGCAGTCAATGTATAGAAGTGGGGAGTATCTCTAATTTTTTGCATAAAAAATAGCATTAAGTACTAGTGGAAAGAGAGAAATTAAGAGTGAGTGAAAGAACTTTAGTTAATTATAGTTTCTTATATTTGGCTTTACAGCATTCTGCTGCCAAATTTCACACAGTTTTGGGTGCAATACTTGTTCAGAAAAATTACCTAAATCATAAATAACCGTCTAAGAATCTCCCATCCATTCAAGCACTGGATGGAGTTCATGCAGGAAATATGTGGTTGCTAACACATCTATGCTGAATAAGAACTCCTAATTACATATAATTAAAATAAATAAAAGCCATGCTTGAAAGAAATTCATCAGGCGTCTATCTACTGATGATTCTCATGATAAAATGATTATATTAAGTGCAGTTCACACTTCCTTAATTAAAAATACCATTAATGATTTGAAAGGCAAAGTCATGGAGCATCCACACATTAATTATTGCCTATAAATAAATGTGAAATTAGCCCAGTGTAATAATTGGCGACATATAGGTACCAAGCTAACCTATTTTTATGATGAAAAGCCTCCCAAAAATTCTCCCACATTTTCATTTGATTCTGTTCGGTGTCATACTGCTAATAAGCTGGAGTAAAACTCTCTAGATCCGAGTGCACCCACCAAAGTGTAGTCCGCTTTCGACAACATCTACTTTCCCTCTCCAGAGTGGCCCAGACCAAACAACAGGATTGAAGTGGCCCGGAGGAACGGGATTTGTGCTGCGGCAACGATTTTATCAGCTGCAGTCGGACAACCGTATTCCGCAGAATGGAGGGAATTCGGGCCCCAAATGGATTGATCCCATCTCTGGGAAATTGCTTTTGTGTCAACGACGCGACGCGTCGGACCGACATAGGGCGCACTCTTGTTCTTCCAAATGGCGCGGACGGCTACGCGTGAAGCAAATAGAGTGTTCCTTTATTGACGACTCGATTCAAAGTACGAACAAAGGGGGCGAGCACGCAGGTGGTGGGTGAAAGGTACTTATTGATTTTATGGAAAAAACCACGATGGGAGGAATGTTAAAAACACTTCATTCCATAAATCTTTTCTATTTGAATGGGACCGTATTGACTTGTGAGCGATTCAAATATGCATTCCACATTTTCCAACTCTAAAAATTATAGAGAGAGCCTATTTAGCTGTTTAAATTTAGCAATACAAAATTTAGAGCGAAGACTATACAAGATATCAATTAATCGCAGATAATAAAGCTGGACATATCATTAACATTAAATTAAAAACTCGGAGGGACCGACAAAGTGTTGGTTAAATGATTGAATATTTATTTTGAGGAGCGGAATAAATTATATATACATATTTAGAGATTGTTCACTCAAGGTACCTTTTAAACAGATCAAATAAGATATCACTTAATGGCATTCTTTGATAATGTCGTCAGAGAATAAAATATTACTATGGCTATTGTAAATTTCAAGTTTTGGATTCTATTTTGGCTTATAGGGTAGTAAGATGTGAGTTTGTAACGAAACATATTCCTTTAAAAAAGTTAGTGCTTTCGTAATAGGTCCAAAACCGTGTAGAATGGTCATTTCACTAATTAGTGACATCTTACTTTAAAATTCTACGAATTTGGCATATAATCAACCCTTTGCTTTCTATATTTAGTGAACTGTCTTGCGCTGTTATCGCTAATATTTAACGCCTTTAGATTTATTAGGATAATCTGAAGACCAATCCTTATTCTTAAAAGATAACTACGTATAGCAAGGGCAGATTAAGAATTTCTTTTCCTATTCCAATCACAAAATGCTTTTGACAGGTACGGAATCGAATCTTCAATCCATAATTACATTGACATGCTAGAATGCACGAGAGAATTTTTTAGGCGGCAAAAAAGAAATCAATTCACAAAACCAATCTCGTAACCATAACCAATATTCCCTGTTTCAGCTTCCATTGCACTACCAGTTGCTCCTTCGAATTACGTCATTTGATTATTGGAATGAAAATATTACTTGGACACAAACCTGAGGACCGGAAAAATCAATTGTTTTTGGAATGATTTTTTAGTTGATGAAAATTTCAGGGTAACAGCGAAATTGGTGTAGGAATCATAGCATTTTAACTACTAATACATGAAGAGGTACCTTTTTAAATGAAATAAATATGAGAATAAGAATTTAAACTATGCCAGGGACTAAATTATCCTGGGTTGAAATCCCGGCGATGAAAGAGATTTTTTCGGAGGTGTTCGATCCCGGTTAGTACGTTGTGTGGAGGACACTTCAATTATAACACTCCATCCGTGGATTGCGACGTTAAACACGGTCCACGGCTCATTTCGTAAAGAGCAGGATAGGGCCGACACCGTGTTTCTCTCCACCCTTCATTCGCTATCCTTCCCTCATGGTGGAGGTCACCTACGCTGTCGGTCGCCACCTCCACACACCATAGCATAGAATAAGGAAACACATACTGAGCTTGTGTTACGGTGTGGTAGAACGAAAACGGCATGAGGGAAGGGAAAATTGC
The DNA here is from genome assembly GCF_921293095.1 of Ischnura elegans. Taxonomy (NCBI): domain Eukaryota; kingdom Metazoa; phylum Arthropoda; class Insecta; order Odonata; family Coenagrionidae; genus Ischnura; species Ischnura elegans. The sequence continues at coordinate 27,262,103 of NC_060246.1, forward strand.
CGCAGAGCCATCGTGTAACGACTTTACGAAAAGGAGAAGATTAGTATAACAAATGGATGACTAGGAGAATATGATTAAGTGGGAATACATCAATACGGATGGGAAAGGAGGCGATGTAGAGTGAGAAGAGAAAACGGCCTAGAAAGAAGAAAGAACGACATTGGGATGCAAACTAAAGTTGAAAGGGACCTCTCTTAAAGAACACGCATACCTTCCTCGGGACCCAAAAGTATATTGTCTTTCAGGCTAAGGCGAAATGAAGGCAAAAAGCACTTCGGGAGTGAAAGACAGGAGAATTTCCACAAAGTCATCACACAAGGGACGACGACGATCATCAAATTTGATCCAGAATATATGCTCTGGTAAAGAGCCGGCTGCCAGTGAGTTCTGAGAATACCTCTTCAGCGTGATTGAATGTGTGCACACTACTGTGGCAAATGGCACAACATGTGTAAAGAGCCGTGCAGTGTAACCTTTCAAGTGCGAGTGACCGAGAAGACAGACTCCTAATGAGCGCGTGCAATGCAAACTATAACTCATCACACAAGGGAGGAAACGAGTTTAGGGAGATGAGATGGGAAGCAGGGCACAACTTACAGAGGGGAAAGGGATTAAACCAAGACAAGCCAAGATGAAGAGAAGCTGAAGCCATGAAATAAATTGATATCGATAGAGAAAAATGGTCAGATGCTAAAACAAGTCTTCTCTATACACCCTGAAAATTTCAAGATTATCGGTAAAATTTTAAAGCGAGGGAATCGTCGCTTAAGAAGACAAAATACGAGAGAGAATGAAGTGTTCTATTAAAGAGGTGGCGACGAACAACGGAATAAATGGGTGATTAACTGCGAAGAAAACAGGCACAATAGTAGGGCAGGGCCTTGGTGAAAGAAAGAATATATACTCTGGGAATTTCCGCAGGGCTATCTCGCAAGGGAATTCATAAGGAGGCTGGCGGAAGGAATGGAGGGAGGGGAGGAGAAGGAGGAGGGGGCAATCATAGAGGGGAAAGGAACGAGCCACGAAAAAAGTGGGGAGGTCGCCCTCGAAAGAAGAAAGACGATATCGGTATATGTACAGAGAAATGTTTTTAAAAAAAGTCTAATTTATAAGACCTGAAAAGTTTAAGATGATAGCAAAGCAGGGAAAAGTGTGCACTGCACTCTTTAAAAAAAATTATTTAGCACTCAACGCGTCATGCGGACTATTAGCATTCACCTTCCCACCATTTTCTAAATCCTAGGATACACATTTATACTTAGGGGAACCCGGCGCGGAACGGGGTAAGCGAATTTTAAGTGCGAAAAAAACGGCAATAACTATAACTTGTCTAGATTGGTGTTGCTTAACTTATAAGGAACGCCGATCTGTACAAGATATAGTTAATGCCGCTTGCGCAGCACCTTTTTTCGCCCTTAAAAAATCGTTAAACCGTTCCCCCCCCGGTTACCCTATGTACTAGCAATTTTAGATCATGTTGCGCCACATGATGGATGCAAAATGATGCGTTATATTAATGAGTGAAAAGAAAAAAACTGACTAAATTCACGATTAATCTCAAATGATTACGAAAAAATACGCTCATTATGGTTGAAATTCCGGGTGAAGCCTCCGAATTCTCTCTCCCAAATAAAAATCCTTGAAGTTATAGATAACGCCGGGTGAATAACTGGCCCTAAAACTCTCAGTATGTAAAATTCAAGCGCCTGTGACTTATCTGGGTGAGCTCTACACTTACCCATCGAAATCAGACCTCAGGTAGAATCGTAGAGAGATCAGATGCGATAGTAAAGCACGGTATGGTGAGGAGTGATGTGATTATTAAGTAGATGAGAAGTATTGAAAACATTTAATCGGGCTAAAATACAATATCTCTGTCAAAGTTCAAATTAATTGCAGTTGCTAATTGATCTTTGAAAAAATAATCAGATCGACAGTTGACTACAATTACGAATTTAATTACTTTTTTTTTACACTTGCACATGATGCTATCGAAGCCAATATTTTATCAAACAGGGAGCTTCTAATATGAACACCAGCATTTTAATTACCATTAATGCCATTGAACAAAAAAGCATTAAAATTTTTGATTTAAACCCTTGAGGAATCATTAAATTTGCTCTACCACAAATATTCACGTGTAGATGAAGTCAACGCAGCTGGAACTGCTATTCAACCAGCACGCATGGAATTTAAGCTAAAATGTAAAGATTACTTTCATGGGGTTTGCAATAGATATGGAGTCAAAACCTTTAATCTATCGAATACCAGTAAAAAAATAACCAAATACGTAATCATTAACTGTAATCCAATCCCTTTTACTTTGTCACGTCACATCACTGATCGAGAGTACGCGCTCTTAGAATTTCCGCAGGGCCATCATACATACATAAGGAATTCCCGAAGGGGGACGGGGGTGGAGAAACGAAATGATTTTTTTTCAAGCGAATTTAGGACAGCATTGTCCTCTCTTAAAATTAACTTGCTTGTCAATCACAAACATCCATGCCCTGGATGGTGATCAATCCACCCAGGCGGGATTCGAACCCGCGGCCTCTAGGCTAGCAGTCGGGGGCTTTACCCCGGCGCCACCGAGGCCGGCGAAATGATGACAAGATGGAGACAAATACGGAACAGAAGGGAAAGGGAGCGATCTGGAACGAGAGGAGAAGGCGTCGTGGAAGAAAGAGAGAACGATAGGCACGTTGGAAGAGAGGGAAGAAGAGAGACGGGAAGAGGACACGTTGCGTGCCCAGCATGCGAATATCCGGGCAAGCGACTCCGAAGGGAAAGGGATCGATACGAGAAAGAGAAGTTCGGATGGCAGTGTGTTAAGCACGCTTCCGCAGAAAAGGGGTTTCCCCAGATCAGCTTCAGAGAGAGAGGGAATTGCGGGCGGTGCGTTCCGGGCGAGCCGCCACGCTCCATCGGACGCTCCATATTTCCAAGGGAAAACACGACAATCACAGTTCGATGCACATCCTCTCATCGTCGGCAAATGGATGCCGTGCTTTAAGGATATTTGAGGCTAAATTACACCCATTTCAGTTGATGATGAAAGAAAACTTAAATATTCTAAACGAAAACGCGAGAAATTTTGTTATTTCTATTTACTATAAACATTTCGAAACAAATAAATGTAGCTTTCTCTTATATAAATATTGGAAATTAACATTTTTACAATGAAAGATGCCTGCATTATTTTGGATCGCTTCTATGCCGTTTTGACTGAAGAGTAAAAATACGTGTGTATTGACGTTGATTGACCACCATGTGAGAGACCAATGGAGAGTCAAAGTGACTATTAAAGGGATTCTTCAATGTTTGATTGCATTCGTTAGTAGTGATGTAACTTTTCTCTTCATGAATTTATATTATTATTTAAGCTCTTACAGACAAAAACTTAAAATATTTAATCCATAAACAGCATTAATACTATAAGATAAACCTCATTTTATAAATGGAGTCAGAATGACTTCGACTGGATGAATACGGCTAAAAGGGATTAAATGTCATAGCCTGGCTTGCTAGCATAATGAATTATCATACTTCTCACATGTGTATCGGAATATCATTGATGTTTTATGACTCTTATCACTATGATAGTAAGTATCCACTAAAAATCCCAGACTAACTACGTAATTTTACACGCATAATTTTCAATGTAGTTTATTTTTTAAGTAAATTCAAAATGTTTGGGCCAGTTAAAAATTGCAAAAAAGAGAAAAGTTTTGTTCGATAAGTAGGAAGAAAAAAAACGAGTAATGCAATTTATAGCCAGGAAAACTAAGCCAAGGGTAAGAATCAAAATTCAGCATATTTTTCCAAGTACTATCATATCACCTTCATATATAAATAGAATCCGAATCTCGAGTTACCACGGATGTAACATGAAATAATACATGTGTATAATTATTTCTACCTCCAATGTCAAGCCCATATTGATTTAGCAATGCAGACCAAAATATTATGAGAAATTACCAAAGCTTCTCTATTGCTAATAATTTTTTAAGAGTTTTTCCATTCCATTTTTTATGGAATCTAGCATTGCACGTTAGAAATTCATGCCCTCATTAACGGTCAGTGATTGCTAAAATAATTAATAGGCTATTCCATTTGACGGCGGTAAAAAATCAAGGAACGACATTTGTTTTGTTATGAAAGTGCCACAGCAAGAAGTAAAAATTGTAATTGTTAAAAATTATTTGACAATTATCTTACCAGGAGCAAGTGATGTCCTCGCAGAAAGGTTAGGTTACTCTTAGGTTACTGTCAAATAAGTTATTCTGCTGGAACTTACCTAAAAAGAAAGAAAAAAATCATCAGTGACAATAAAGCTTCAAATAGCTTCAAATGCTATTTAACTGATGGATTTAAAAAAAACGCTGTAAATATCAAACGGATTATATTTATCCAAGCTTCACATTAAACACATAGAAAATATTTCTACCATAACAGAATGGGTGAATTCGGTTGATACTATTTAGGTAATATTAAATTTAAAAAAAACGCATAAATCAGAAATTACTCTTCAAAATAACTGAATGAAAATGACTCGGTCATTAATGTGCTATTTTCCCGGTATGCTGACATGATAATAAGGAGATATGTAATAAATGTGCTATTATAATATTTTTAACATAAATTATAGAGAATAAAATATATCACGTATGTAGGCCTCAAGAAAGAATAAAATAAAATGGATAGGTACTCATAATACGACAAAAGTTGACGTTCACCTAATTTATGTGATTAGAAATTACTGTAAAATATTAATTGATATACGTAACAGAATAGAATACTTGAAATAATGATAGGAATATAGGTGGTAATAGTATAGAAATAACAGCAGCAAGTAAGATTTTTTCTTTTCTCTAAATAAAAGAGAATGGAATGCATGTATTACAAAGAAGGAAATAAAATAGCATTTCAAAATATAGATAAAGCTATGATCTCATAAATAAGTAGTGAAATTATAACTAGTGTGAAAATATCTGCGAAATTATACATAAAAAACTTCAGAGACTTCTGGCAAGCACAAAGAAAGTTGAGGTTTTTTTCACCTCCTGACAATCCAAAGACCTACAACCTATCAAACCAAAAATAAACACATACCTTAGATTTTTTAGTTTCCCATTCACTGTATTTCTGAGGCACAGATCCAAGGGAATTGGAAATGACAAACAAAGTTACAAATAGACCTGGCCTAATGTAACTTAAATGGGTAAACAGCGTCGGAATTGCCAAACAGAACCTCAGCCAAGGCCTTGAACGGGAGGGAGAGACCCAAACAAAGTAATCTCAACCTTTCACAGGCGTTTTTTGGAAGCTGGTATCGATTGTTTCAAACAAATTGCCTAACTCAAAAGCAGTAGGCCTTCAACCTGGATTCTGTAGAAGTTTAAACCTTGATAAAGCAACAATTTTAATAAACTGATAAACTTATTTCATGGAAAATTTCTGTTGACCGTTTATGTGGAGCACAGATTGTGTTATTGTGCGTTTGTCGGGAACTCCGTAACAAAGGCCTACATGCTCTGTTAGCGGGAAGTTGGAAATAAATCACTATCGGTCACTTAAAAATTAAAAACGTGTCAGTGAAATAAAGTTTTGTCGTTCGAGAAGTCAGCTTTACGAAGTAGTTCCACTATGTTATTGTGCATACGTTTGAGGGTAAAGTAAAAATAATATAAAATATGCTTTTTTTAATTTTCGTACGCTAACTTTACCGCACAATTATGACGAAACGTCGAAATATTATGCTGAATTAAAATAACAAAACCAGTAGTTGTATTGACTTTTTGAAGGTCTGTTCGACAAGCAGGGAATTTGCGGCTCAAAACCAATTGTTGGCATAAGAATTAAAACTGTTCAAACATAATTGATTTAGGAATGCCGATTTATAATTACATACCAAGTTATTTTTGAGAAACTTTTTTGCTGCGCACAAAATTTTCACTGACCCGTGTCAAAAAAACACGTGGAATGGACGCCTTCACTTCAAGTGCGCAATGCAAATTAAGAACAGCTTTAAAGCTGTGGAAAATTCATATTCGGAGGCTTATTTGGGTAATAAAGGGAAATTGTTCCACTTTCCAACTTCAAAAGCCCTTTAAATGGGAACCGATTCCATTTCTGAAACGTCGGCAGAAACGTCTTCTGTTAGAAAACCCGGGTAGCATTCCAAGCAGCTTCACGCTGGGACAACGTGAAATTATAATTTCCTACCCTAAAGTTACTTTGTGGCAGAAATGTTCTCAGCAGTGGTCTCCGAAAATTCTTTAAAAGCTACCTGAATTCTAAGTGTGAAATCACTTAAAATTGGAAGCGGGTAGAGCAATTTTGGGAAGAAAAAAATATTTAGAAAATTATATTTAATAAAAGGCAATTATTCAGTTCGTGAACCGGTATTGGTTCGCGGGTAACCATATAGGTTCAGACACTGGCCAGCACGTTGGCAATAGCCTTGCTGCCGCTGTACATGCGCCTAGAAAAGGAATTCAGCATGTTCAATCACAAAAACATCGAAGTCATGCGGCTGGATAAAGCTTTGTGAGCAAGGCGTTTTGGGATGTACATGAAGTAGATGGTCGCAAGGTTGAAGAGGTGGAAAAATTCAACTGTATTGGCCAATAGGGTAGTTTCCTTCATCAAAGTAAACGAGAGGCATTGAATGCGATTCGTTACCCACCATAAGTGTATTCATAATATACAAATTTTTTTGTTTTTATAATTCCCAGTTTAGACGAATGGCAATGGTCAATTTTAACTGCATTTGAAAAAGGTCAGATTGGCGCTCATGCGATGCCACTCCACGTGACGTCACAGGGACCTAGTTTCTATACGAGTAGATATGAGTTTTACATCGTCTTAGATTGCCAATTCATGCATTAAGCACAGAGCTCAGGGAAACATTTCTTAATAATCACCTGTTAAAACTACCTAAGGTCGGAAAGTTTCATTCGTTTGATGAGGTATTAGTAATCCTTATTTAAGCCAAGCGCTACCTGCTAGCAGGGTACTCAGCTACCTGCTAGCAGTCAGAATCGCAGCGACGCACAATATTCTCGCCCCAAGGTCCCTTCACACGGCGGTTGCGATTATGCGGCGGTTGCAGAATGACGTCACACGGGGTTTTCCCAGCATTCATACTCAGCTGTCGCGTTTTCGTGCGCTTGTAATTTTTCACTTTTCATTTTATCGCGAAAAATTGGTATCATCATGAAAAATCTAAAAGCGTGAAATGCGTACACCAGGAGTAATAATCTTACCATTAAGGCAATAAAAAAATAATAGGAAACCACCCTATTATTACAGAGAAACGGAATCAACATGGAGGACAATAGAAGTTTGGGTAAATAAATCAGCTCAGCTGGAAATCTGAGTGCCCATAGGTGATGTATATCTATGTGCACTCAGGTAATTTATATTAAGTTGTATTAAGTCAATCATTCAATCCATTAATAATTTAAAATGCGCCATCTTTTCCCGTGCAAATTTTAATGTAAGAGAGAGGCAAGCACGAGTTATAGCTATCAAAAAGATGCGAGGAAGCGATAAGGAGCTCCTGACGCCCATCACAACCAACTTCAATGCCCCCAATCTTATCCTCCGAGCTGAGACGAATTACACTCATATGTGCACTCAATCCGAGCAGAAAGGCAATGAAATGCGAGCATTTCAATCTTTGCGGGATAGCCTTTCTCAACATCGTGATTGACGGCAACATAAACTATCACTTGACGCGAATGATAACTTCAGTGGCTTCAAATTACCCAAGAGGATGGGACTTAATGTATATATTTAATATTATGGGATTACATATATACGTAACATGAGCTCACCTTGACGTACCAAACTATATATTCCCTACAAATCATGACTATTGAGGAAATATCTCAATACCCTGAGTCTCAGTAAGCACTTAAAAAGGCACAACTACACAGCTCAATCTTAATTTTCCTCTCCCACCAGGATTGTTCTCTTCACATTCCACTGCAATACAGTCAATACACTCGGAGGTCAAATTTTCATACTTGCTCCGGTGAGAGGCGTGATGAAATTGCTAAATGCCATAAATACCTGAAAAGGTTTAAAAGCAATAAAAATGTCCTTATGTCATGCCTTACATTAGTTTTATTCTTCACGAAGACCCCATGAATTCACTGGTCGCACCGTGCATCGCCAGCCTCTTTAACTCTTAAATTGGCCTCCTCTCACTGTGACTCTTTGCATAATTTTCAATTGCTTCGGCAAAACTTTCATGTATCACTTAGCTGAGATATTCATCGTGGGAACTTTCATTTTTACTTTTTAAGCGTGAATATTCCAGAAAAAAATTCCCTATTTTCCTTGAAATTTCCTCGAAAAACCCGTTTTTTCCTACTTCCACACGTGGAAACATTAATTTTAACGGCAAGGGGTGCACCTGGTTTCGCGAGCATGACATATACGAACTCCCATGAGGTCTCCCTTTTTACTGCCTCCACGGAACCGCAGGAGTGGGCGAAGTGAAGCACGTGTAATGCGCGTCGTATCGCCTTCATGTTTCTCCAGCTCCCAAACGACTTCAACCGGGCGTGTAGTGTGCACTCACCTCGCACGTTCAACCCGACCGCAGGAGACAAACTCTTTACGCCACAAGTAGCGCCCCCATGGCTCGTTTTCTTTCACAATTTCGCACCACAGAGGCAGGTAGGACGGACTGCACCTCTTTCGCAGCTTCTGAATTGGTGAAAAAAAGGTACACGTACGCGGAAAGGTTCAGCGGTCAAAGGGTTCCACGTGTATCTCATACATTTTCACAGAGTCCAACTTTAGGATGGAGATAAAGACAAACGCAAAATGTGACATCGTGTCATTACTTTGCTCGGTGCGGTCACGGGTCGAGATTCGGAGAATTTAAAATTTAACTCCTATTTCGTCCACTCTCAGAATATATATGCCAACTTCTACTCTTATCTTAGCCTTTGAGGGACGGAAAACAATAAGAGTTCCTCTCATTTATTAAAAAAATGGTATAAAAGAGCCGAAATTTATTTGTAAGGAAGAGCAGTAAATTCATCTCCATCAGCGAAGCGTGAAATTTTGTAGCGTAGTACACCATGGGGTATGTGAAAGTGTTTCAGTTTTATCAGATGTGATTCAAAATTCAAATACTCCTCATTCCAACAAATCTAGCTATCCTATTTCCTTCATTTTAACCTGTGAAGAAACATTCAAGGAAATAACTGAGGAATAGCCAGCTATTATAAATATAAATAGTATATTTCAAGAGCAACCCAAAAGTGCATATGTGGTGAAAAATATTCCAATGGAAAAAAAAACTATTTGTCTCGACAAGCATTGCCAGCACCTAGCACAGATTCAACTTTTGTAATTCCAATGTGCTCAAGGAGAGAGTGGTTACTATTATATGCATTTTTATCAGAGTAACAAAGATACAGCGCCCTTTGCCTTGGTAAGATCTATTGTTGCCGGGGAAAACAATTACATTCTCTGGCAAAGGAAAGCGATTTTGGGGCGATACACACGAACGCATGGACTGGAGCTCACGTGAGGCGACAAAATCGCGCGCTAATTTGACGGATCCACTGAGTCGGGCAACGCCGTTCATCATTCCAATTACGTTCAAAGCCCAAGTTGGAACGGCACAGAGGAAGAGTGTCGCGATCAAACTAGATGTGCGATAGCAAAGGGATCGGCGGGCATTCGCTATCTGGGACACGCGAGTACAGGAGCCCGGGTGCCAAATTGGTGGCAGTGATTCATTGTCCCAAACTGCCGCCGTCGAGCGAAGGACAAGGTATTCTATTTTGCTTGCATGGATTCGCCTCACTCGACCCAATCCGCAGGTGCTCCACAGGGAGAGGGAGAGGATGGGAATCGGGACAATATCTGACTGACGACCAAGCGTGTTGAGCGTTCAAAAACGTACGATTAGTTGTAGGGCGCGGATTTTGACGCTAATGAATCCACGTCCATTCTTGAGTTTTGAGGCTGCGGCTCCTATTTTCTTTTCCTTTAAACTCTCGCAGTGCAGCGAGAGTGAGGGAGAGAAATAGACGTTCCCAAATGACCGCGATATATTTAACGGCGTCCATAAATATCCCGCGGATACTAATAGGAACAGCGTGTGCGTATTTGAGGCTGTTCCTCATTTAAAAGAGGAGGTGGATATATTTAGATTGGGAGGAGTAATCCTGGTGTGCACAAGTACACATGCCGTCACGATTTTTCTTCAATTACACTTTGTCAGCGTGTGATCTTTATCTCCAATGTTTCAACTAAATTTAATATTTAAGACTACCTACTTGGGAGAAATAAAGCTGACGTAAAAGAAGTTTTTGATAAAACGTTGGCCCACTACTATAACAAAATGGATCACTCCTGGTACCCAGTATATTTAATTATATCGTGAAACAGCTCTCTCTAATCCAATTTCCCCACATCTAGAAGAAATATTTCAATTTTATCACACGATTGAATGATAACTCAAATTTTCTTTGTTAATACGATATAATTTTTCTGCACATAAAAAAACTGAGGTGATGTCACAACAAAATACATATGTAAACGCCTGGAATTCTACTGCCAATAGAAGCAGTGGCTCGTATAATAAATGCATATTCACTCGAATGCTGGAAATTTCTGCTATCAAAATCATGTGAGTAATAAATATTTTGAATAAGTTTTTATCGCTAGTATTACCACTATTTCAAGTACGAGAAAAAAAGAATTGATTTATTAGGAGAAGTTCATGATTTAAAAATAACTTTAAGTAATACATTCCTCAAATTCTATATAAATAATAACCAACTACTTTCGTAATTACAAAGTACGTCCTCAAAACATAGAAAACCAAATCCTAAGAAAGCAATGAATTTACTTAAATTATTCTGCGAGTACACTAGCTGAAAATTCTTCCTTGTTGGTATTAATATCTGAAATGGTCACCTACCATCACTCAAACAATTTCAAATAGGGCGCAGCAATAAAAAATTACCTGTATTATTAAAATTTGCATATAAAATGTTAATTTTCATTCATGACTCTATGTTTGCAGCCAAAATTGTAGGATCAGAAAGAGAGAGAGAGATAATACTGTAAAGTAATGAATTCTTAAGTTTGTAATTACGGATTTAAACCTAAAATAAGATAAAAATAAATAGTTGAACAATTATCATTGTAGCGTTATTCAAATTAGTACAGATGTAACTACATGAGTAGACGCGGTGGTAAACCCAGAATAAAAACTTTAACGATATAATTACGTCTTCTTTCGCCTTCGTCTAATTTCTGACATTTTACTTATACAAATTAGCAGTAAAGTACGTTAATTCGCTGACTACGATGCCATCTATCGGAAAATTAGTGATCACTGTGACTTTAAAATTCTACCGCCGGATTTAAACAGCGTTCATGTGTGAAGCCAATAGTGGGGAATAGAACTAATTAGAGCAAACGCACGGCAGTACATTTCTTGCGTAGGTCCTCCAATAATCCCTAAGCGTATGTCGTGGATGGTACCAACATAAATGTGACGTATGAAGTGAAGTAATACTCAGTAGTCCTTTACTTCATCGGTCGTAGCTATATAGATAAGCTGTACCGAAAGTTAACGAGAAGATATGCGATCGTATACATGAGCAAAAAAAAGGGATTCTCGATGGCAACATTAAAACACAGGATTGCATCTTTTTTTTTTCGAAGCAATAAATCATCGCAGGAAACACTTTTTTTTCCTCTCGCCCATCAGACGCGTAGGTACCGTTTAGAGATAAAAGTCCTGCGGGAGTGGCTTTAAATATATCACCGAAGGCACGCATGAATTGGGAACAGAACTGCGGAGTAGGGTTTTTTTCGGAGGGCCGCGACGCGAGTGCGAGGTGAGACAACGACAGAGAGGCAGGTGAATGGAGAGGGAGCAAAGTGGGGAGGGGGACGAAGAGATAACTCCGCGGAGGGGAAGCAGATAACGGAGAAGAACACGTAGCAAGAACTTCGTTCGTTTGGCGGGAGAATGCCCCATCTCTCATGGGCCTATTGTTCACCTTCGTAGTTGCGCTTAAACGCATTCCTTCAACGCGCAACGCTCAGAAACTCCGCGTTCCTCCCAATTCTCCATATACGACAGCAGAGATATTAAATATAAGGACAAGGCCAAGGTGATGAGGATTGAGGTGACCCTGGACGAAAACTAACTTTTAAAGAACAAATTAATAATATTACGTCAAAGGTACTTGGTGTAAAGGCCGGCTTAGCACCAATTTAAAGAACAATTCAACGCCACAGGAGGTGGGAGTACTTATTTACAATACATATATAAGACCTACAATGATATAAGCAAAGCCATCACGGATTGGGTTAGTTAATAAAACCGAGAGAGAAAAATATGCATGTAACGGAACAAAAATGTTTAAGATCAACACTTAAAACTAGATGAAGGATATAAGAACGCAATAACGAAGGCATATACAAAAAAAGCGGAATTAAAAATATTGAATCAGTGATAAGGGAACATTGTTTGTAATATTAAGCTGCATAATAAAGAATTTACGAATAATTACAAAGGATTTATCGACTTCAAAAGTGAATAATTGGGACAAACATAAAAGAAAAGAGCTCTGGATGTAAATTTAGGCAGGATTAGCCTACTAAAGGGAATCACAGAAGAGAATAACATTGCGAAAATATCGAAAAACTCGTTTAGAGTAACTTAAAGCTGAAATGAGAATACACAACCCTGGTAACTTTTCACTGGAAAATTATTTATTGGTACGACGCGTTTCGACGCTGAGGCGTCATTTTCAAGTATAAGTACTTGCTTGAGAATGACGCCTCAGCGTCAAACGCGTCGTACCAATGAATAATTTTCCAGTGAAAAGTTACCAGGGTTGTGTATTTTCATTTCAACATGGATTTTCACAAAGTAAAAGCCGAATCGATTGAATTCATCTTAAAGCTGTTACCAGCAAGTCACTCAGCAAACGTATTTTGAGAATGTCTTGGGATAGGATAATTTCGAACAGTTTTATGGCATAAAATCTACGTTAATCCCTATTAATTCTTACAAACATTCCAATAGGTGCATTGAAACAAATAGCTGAAAAATAAATTAAAGATTTCAAATCTAAGTGACTAACAGCAAATGCGAATAACTAAGGTTTTCCAAAATTTTTATCCATAAGATCCAAATACTCAGAGAAGAGAGATAATTGATATTAATTAGGGAAAAACTAAAATTTTATGCAAGTTATCAGTGTTTAAAATCGAACTGGAACGTATCGCCAATGTCTAAAAATAACCACGAAATCACAAAGACTTACTAATGATCTTGTAGAGACTTTCTGACGATGGCTTTGGTTTAGTCATGTTATCGAATAAGTATCAACATCCGTATGAATGCTTGTTCCATAAAGTGGATATCCTTAACAACGAATTTTCACAATTAGCCAGAGGACGCTGATAGACAACGTCACAATAATGACTCGTTATTGCATATCAAAATAATCACCAAGGTGGGTACCAAATAACTCTGCGTAACTGAAAATTTCCATTTTATTATTCCCAAAAACCTCGCTGAAATACGCCAGTGAAAGTACCAAGCAAAGGAAAAGGTAATACCGCATCAAGTCTGGCTTTTGAATTTGGTGCAGAAGAAGAATTAGTTATATTAATGATGAAAGGGAAAATATTAAATACGAATATATGGTCAATAAACAGAGGAAAATACTGAAGTACTCGAAACAAAGACTCATTTTACGTCATTCAAAAACACTACCTCGGCCTAGCAAGCAAGCAGCGAAAATTTACGGAGTAAAAAGCAGGTAAACTTAAAAATGGAAAAATTTCAGAAAAGGGAAACAGTCATTTGCGATCTCGGTCATAGATATTTTTCATCTAAAATGTTCGCACTATTACATTTCATTGTTTCGTTCAATGACAAACTTCAATTAGACCAGGTTCCAGTGATCGTCTTTCTGATTGCTGTTACGAAGATGGTACTCTATTTGAGAAATTCTACCTTCTATGAATTTGTGAACAAATTTCTGCACTTCAGCCACGAAAACTTTGGAGGTAACGACAAGTGGTCGATGGAAAAAAACTCTAGCGAGCTAAATGATAGAATAACCTGTAGTTACCTCATTTCCTATTTTTAAAAGAATATGCAAATTGGTAGTTGTATAAAAAGAGAAAGATTCAACACACATTCGTGCAGTACCTACATGAAATATCTCCATAGTTTTCGATCAGACTAGTAAAGGCAAAAAAAAATATTTGTATTATCAGTCATGTTGACTGCATATGTAGCAACGATTCAATTTTTTGAAATGGTCTATCATCTTATCTGGACTGAATTCCAAGTAATATTAATTATTATGAAGAACCCATGCGTCTTCTGGGTAAGAGAAAAATATAAATCCTGTAAATTGTTTAAAAATGTATTTACTATACGGCAAGTGGAAATATGGAAAAAGTTTTGATAAACCAAAAAAAACATGCATTATTGATTGAAATCATACACAACAGTTTGTCGTTCGTGCTCAAATTACGGTAGATTTGAGTAGGTTACATTGTACGCGAATGGAACTAGGGATTTAGGATTTGGGTACGTTAATCATGCTGACAGGCGAGAAAAACTTTGCGTGTCACCAAAACTTTTATCTCTGCTCCCTGAAAAAAGGCAAAAAGTTCTCAACCTAAGCAATTTTTCTTTAGTAATTTCAGAGTACCGGCTTTCGTAATGTGATTATTTTTATGTAAAGTGTTCTGCATAAGACAGCAAAGCGTTTTTGCATCCAAGCTCCAAATCATGTGGGATAATTTAAACAGATGACTTCTTATCTCTCTTCTTTGGTTCTTCCCCCGTTCTCAGACCTCTCTGCGAGGTATTTTTTGCCGATGCACGAAAACGATAAAACGAACAAAAAATATCACACAGAGATGAGACATTGAATGCTTCGAAAATAAACAATAGCAAAATAACTAGAAATTACAGGTAATTATTGTCCCTAATGATGCGAATAGCAATGAACGGGATAGCGCGTAGAGGTAATCGCTAAGGGTAAATCTGCGAGCTTTCAATTTAAATTGGACACATGGCTCCCATTCGACAGGTCATCTTTCGTCTTTTACCTGTACTTTATTCTTGAGATATTATATTAATGAGAACTTCGCTTTCTCCTTGAAATTTTCATGGAACAAGGAATCAACTATTTTCAATATTCACCTTAATCTAAAATGTGAGCGGTATACTTCAGAAAGAAAACTGAGGTAAAAAATTTATTCTTGATATCTTCATCAATGTTGAACTATATTCAGGCTAAGTTTCCAAGGTGATAGGCACCTTAAATTTTAAATGAGTTGGTAACAAGTCAAAAGAAAGTAGTCAAAATAAGACGTAATTACGAGGGATATTCATAAAGCAAGGGTCGTTTGATCACAGGAAAAAAATATACACATATGAAATACATTTTATTGGCCCTTTATTTAACTACAAGCCCACTTCTTTTCTCTACATAATGGCCATTGACTTGGATGCATTTTTCGTACCGCTGCACCAGCTTCTTTAACCCCTCTGCATTAACGCTCGCCGTATGAGTGTTGAACCCATTGACAACGCCGTTCTTGAGTTCCTTTTTCGGTTTCGAAACGTCCACATATTCACTGTTTCAAGTGCAAACAGAGGAAGCAGCCGCTAGGTGCAAGGTCAGGACTGTACGGTGGGTCGTCGAAGAGTTCCCAACGACAATCCTTTTGCATTCAAGAAGCGTATGACAGAACGCACTTCACAGTTGGCGAGATGAACGATTATCACGGACACTGTTGTTTTCATGCACGGACAAGCTAACGACTCATGAAAAAAATGCCGTCATAGCTTCTCAATGAATAATTAGATGGCATTGCCGGAGAAAAATTATGTTCTGAAGCGCCAATCTTTAAACGTCTACTCTACTGAAAACGGCAATTACCGAAACCAACCTCCACCAATTGATCATCTCCGCCAACGCCAACAACCTTATTCATGATAACCATCTGGGCTTACTAATATTGCATATAAAACGCTAAAAAAAGCAATTCAATATTTATTTGAATACGCTAATCATGTTGAGATTGGATAAAAACTTTGTGCGCCACCAAAACTCTTATCCCTCTCCTCTGAAATAAGGAAAAAAGTTCTGAACTTGAGCAATATTTCTTTAGTAAATCAGATTACCGCTTTTAGCAATGTGATAATTTTTCAATGTGTTCAGCGGAAGACCCTGTGTAAAGCGTTTTTGCTTCCCAAAGCTTCACCATCAGGGATGCTAAAAGCAGGTGACTTCTTATCTCTCTTCTTTGATTGTTCCCCGGTGGTTGTCTGTTTTCGCGTGGCAATTTATAACCAACGCAGGAAAATATTAAAGCAAAGAAATGAAAGCCATAGGGAAATGGGACAATGCATGCTTGAAAACCAACTGATACTCAAGAAACACGATTTTTTGGTACACATTGTCCCTAAGGATCAAATAGCATTAAACGGGATAAATTGAGGTTAGAAAGCCTTAAGCATTGGCGAATATATTTCATCATTCTTGATAGTAAATCCACGTCCGTTCAAGTTAGGACACATCTACATCTACATTATACCCCGCAAGCCGCCTTAAAAGCGTGTGGTAGGGGGTGTTACACCAGCCGTTATTACATAAAAAGGAAGTGCTCTAAGGAAATAAGGACTAGCATTTATTTAGTAAAAGTCTTTTATGGTTCGGGGGGAAAACGAATTCCCATCTATCCATTCAGCAAAATATTTCTCTTAGTTTATCGTTTCTATCGGACCTGGAAATATAGTGCGGCCCTAATATTATATTCTCCGTGTCGCTCTTAAAGATATCCATTCTCAATTGTTCAAACAATCTAAGCCTAGCGCGCAGCCTCCGAGTCTTCAGCGGCTCCCTGCCTAATTCGCGTTACATAGTCATCAGTCATATTCATTCGCATAACAATAAAGTCATCGCTTCCATTTGACTGATTTTATTTCGTCTTTGATCAGTTATGTTAAATAAAACTTCGCTTTCTTCTTTAAAATATGATTGAAGATACAAGTAACCCCGTGCCAATATTCACCAAAATCTAACATGCCAGCGGCATACCTCAGAGAAAACACCGAGATGAAAAATTATTTCTTGAAGTGAACGTCAACGTTGAACTAACTAAACGCTGAAGATCTCAAGGTGATACATTTCGCTTTTAATTGGTTTGTAACTCGCCAAAGAAAGAAGGCGAAAGTAGACGTAATAACATTGTTAAAGCTTGCTTTCTCGGATTACCATTACATCTTCCCGTTCTTAAAACGGAGATTTCCGAAACTTCGGCGGAGCCGATCAAGTTCACCATTTGATAAGCTTCATCAAAGCCCTATATATATAAATCTTTCATTATACTATATTCATTATAATCATTCGAGCCTTCTACTGTTCCAGTAAAGAAGAACTACAAAACAAACTAATATTTATGACCATGAGGGCCGATATCTTTCAGCTGTAGAGGCCGTTTTACACAAGGAACTTCATTGCGCACTTAGCACTAAAAAATTGAATTGACCGGTTGAAATTGCGAGAGTTCGGAATTAGAGCAGGGGCTATTTTCCCATCTCGCATACATGCATTCTCGCATGCGTTCTACCAATTCACCGCTTTAAACGACGCAATTTTGACTGTGCCTTCTCACGCAGGTCAGATTACGCAATGACGAGCCCCGAGTAAAACGGCCTTTAGAAACGTTTCCAATACGCGGTGTAAGCGGGCGCGGATTGTCGAGTCGTCCTCTTGTGTTGGCACTGCTCAACTCACCCGCAGATCCACGAGTGCCTCCGGCGCGGTACGCCCCCAACGGTGCCGCAGACTCCCAGCTGATGGTGCAGCGGGTGCAGGTGAGGCACGGAGAGAAGGCAGGGCCGGTTGGCGCCCACCAGGGGCCCACCTCCGCCCCCTCCTCCGCCTCCGCCCCCCTCCTCCTCGTCGTCTCCATCCCCGCCCCCTCCCTCCGGCCCCAGCCGCACCTCTGGCACCTGCAAGCGGCCCCCGCTCATGACGCCCGGGGGCAGCGGCGGCTTGCCGTCGCGCGGGGCGCTCATCCGCAGACCGTTAAGCCACTCGCTCGATGGATGGGCCACGGTGAGGAGGGACCACGCCCCCTCGGCAATCGGCGATTAGCCTCCTCTCTCCGGGCCCTTTTCGATCGACGGACACACGGGTTTGCTGAGGAGATAAACTAGAGCACAAGGCACATTCCCTCCGAATCCAACGATTGGAATCTTTCCTTCAAAACACACTCCTAAAGCCACAATCGCACACAAACACACGATCGAAAGCTTCAGGCTTCACACACGAATAGCAGTTTGAAGGTACGAATAAAAGAACCGACCGACTCACAAAGGCAGCAAAAGAGAACACGATCGCTCAGACACGCACAAGAAAAATCAAAACTCACTACTATCCGGGGCGCAGTACGTACGTATTCCTTCCAGGAAGGGCGGGGAGGAGTAAAAGGCTGCTTGTCGAAAAATTTTCACTCCTCCGGGCGACCTATTATGTGCCCACCACTCCTCCGCTATCCCTCGAGCGCGCTCGCAAATGGCTTTGCGATGCGATGAGAGCGATTGCCGGGAAAGAGAGAGGACTTCTTATATTCTTTCCCGATGAAAGAGAGAGAGAGAGGGACAGAACCTCTCAACCGCCTCACCCACCCCCTTATTGCACCCCCGAGGCAAAAAGGTATTATCTCCGCCGATGTTCTATTTCACTACTTGAATACGTTGGACGCTTATAAGTGTGTGTGTGTGTGTGTGGAAAATTGAGAGAGAGGATCGCCTTTCGAATTTATTCTTCAAGCAACACACTTCTCGATGAGGATGGGAGCACGCACACACTTTTTTCTCGGGGAAAGAAAAAAACTGTAAGACCGTTTCAACAATCGCTCTCTTCTCCTTCTTTCGTTTTCTCTGTGTAAAATGACGCCGGGCACAATCCGGGAAGCAAGCGAGAACGAGATCGCCTCGTTACACACAGCAGTCGTCGTCAACGCAGCGACTGTGCGAACTTTCGCCAATTCACTTTAAAAATCTCCTCCAACCCGTTCCTTTTCCCTTCCCTCCTCTCTTCCTCGCCGTATCCGTATCCTCGTCACTCGCTCTTTCTCTCTCTCGTTTCTGTTTGTCCCGACCAGGGGCAACGACAAAAAAGGATCCCCACGCGGCGGAACAAAACACGCGCGCGGAGCGAAGGGATCTCCGCGAGAGAGGAGGGCGCGACGGATCAACAAAACAAGAAGAGGCTTCCTCTTAGTCGCAAGGCGTGGGAGGGAAGCTTCTTCGCTTGCCTCCCCTTTGCTACCACCGCCTCTCTCCCTTTGTTGCTGTCACTCCACCCCTCTCAGTGAGTGTGTCTCAGCCGGGGAGAGGAGATGGGACAGAACGCGATATGGATTAAGTGTAGTTGCGTGATGCCGCCTTCCTTGCTCGTACAGAGGAGCCAATTTCGTAGCACTGCCCTCTCACAGCCGTCTCACGACACGGCTGCCTGCAACAACACACGGGAGGAGAATTACCCCTTCGATTCACAACACCACTCGGACTCTCTCCTTGCGTGCCTACTCTTGTACGGATGCTCACGCAAAAAGACGTACGTAAGCGATCCGCGACAACTTTCACAACAACAAGACTGCACAGGAAGGGAGCTATATCCTTGGATCGCACCGCCTTCGACTTGACATGCGTTTCTTTTCTCGTGCCACAAGCGTGTGTCGAATCCGCAAGCTCCCTCGCCGAAAGTTTGTTCGTTGCAAGGGGAAGGAGAAAAATATCTCCCCACTTCACAACACCCAAGACTTCGCTCTCTAGCGTGCCTTCCCTCCGCACGCTACCGGGATCCGTACATTAAAATCCGCGTGAGGCAAATAGGCTGGCTGTCTCTGGAAATAAGTCGCGCGCGGCCACTCCACCTCCACCGCCACAATTTGGCGCCTTCCTCGCCTCGCGCCCGAATCCCTTTGGGCAGCTCCCTTTCCCGCGAAAAAGACGGCTTCGACCTCTTCGCTTCGTCCGCGGATTCGGCTGTGGCACGGCTCGCCGCGAAAGAAGAGGCTTATATACTAGGAAGAAGAGGCGGCCGCGAACGGTTGGGTCCAGCGTGCCATCGTCACGGGGCTTAACAACGCAGGGAAAGGGCCAACCGACCTAATGGGCGTGGGTGGGGGGGGACACCAACTTCCCAACCCCCTCTCTCTCTGCTCTGGCCAAGAAACCTTTCCGAATCCACTTGCTCCCTCTCTCTCTCCTTCTCGCTTTAACCCCTTCTCCAACCCCTCCCCACGAATAAACCTCCCTTCCCTCTTACCTCCCAATCCAAAAACTCTTCACTCACACCACTATCGAGAGAGAGAGTGTGTGTGTGTTGGTCTTTTTTTATTTCAATCTTTCTCTCCCTCCCCAAATACTATTTTCATTCACCCCGTGCCCCAGCGCATTTCCTTCTCGACTGCTACTACTTCCAATACGACTCCTCCACCCCCAAAACACCCAAGAAACCTACCCTGCTTTTTTATTTTTTTCTCAAAAAGTATCTCTCCCCCTTCTCGTCTGATAAAAAAACGCAGGGTTCCTCCCACTCC
The DNA here is from genome assembly GCF_921293095.1 of Ischnura elegans. Lineage (NCBI taxonomy): Eukaryota > Metazoa > Arthropoda > Insecta > Odonata > Coenagrionidae > Ischnura > Ischnura elegans. The sequence goes on from NC_060246.1 coordinate 27,282,755, forward strand.
CGACGCCCACGATATCCTGGGCGAAATATCGGGCGCTTCCCCTGTTTATGTATACATAAAAAACTTCCCTCCTCAAGGGCTAATCGATGCGAAAGAGTTTTGGAGAGCACATGACACTTTTGCGAAAAGATTTTTATACCGGAGGAGAAACACAACTTCAAGTTACTAGGGTGGGGAGGGGGTAGTGCGGTCGCTAAAGGAATGCGAACCCCCCACTCCCAACGACCTTCTAAATTGGGAATGGAGCCGAAGGGATTTGAAGGAATGGAAGCGAGGATTCTGTCAAAAAAAGTAGAAGGAAGAGGGCGAAAAAGTCGTGTTGAGCCTCCCGAAAAACTTGTCGCGAGCTTATTAATATTTTGGAGAAATTTTGTAATCTATGACGTCCGCGGCCGTCATTCCGTTCTCGACACCATGTCGGAGGCCATAGTGAGAGCGGCGGCAGTTGGAAAGATCGGGTGGATTATCAGTTCGAACGTGCCACGGCAGCTGCCCTGTCGGGGGAGAGACCCTTGCGACACACTTTTTCCGGACCAGAGGTAGAGTTAATTTCTTTCGCGATCTGTCGACTTCTCGTGAAGGATAGTGAAGGCTTGCTCAAGGCTGTCGGTCGTCGGAAGCCAAAGGAGTCGAGAGCGGAGTGAGATAAAAAGGGAGGGAGAGTAGAAAAAGCAGCAGCGAGAAAAGATACCTGGAGAGGTGTGGGCGACCGGAATGAGTGGAAAATGGCGCTTTTTTCTCCACGCAGGATTGGGGAGTTATTAATGGCAGTGCGAAAAGGCGAGAGAGGAGGAGAGGGTTGGCACAGTGAGCGCGGAGGACAGGGAAATGGGAGGAATAGGGAGAGATTGCGATGCTGAAGGGCTTTGATGAGGCTGAAAAGAGAGGTTCTGGGGTGAATTTAAGAGGAACGCCTGGTTCATGGAAGCTGGGTGAGAGGGGGGAGAAAAGTAGCCGCGAAGAGACTCTCACGGACTTCCAAAGGAGATGGATTACGGAGAGGGAGAAGAGGCACTAAGGGATAAAGAGAGAAGAATGGGGAGTGAAAAAATCGAGGGGAAGACTTGAAGTTCCTCCCTTCGAACCCCAAAAAGTTGCACAAATCGGTAATATTTGGGATAAAAATTAGTTACAACATTAGTAATCTCAGAGAATAAGATAGAAAATGGGGATGAAAGACTTAAATGAAAAAATAAACGCCTGCGATTAGCTGGCGAATTGATGACTGCCGTGGAAATTAAGTGGTTTGAAAGAGGAAGATGATGAAGAAAAGAGCGGAGGTTAAAAAAAATCCGTTGAAATGAGAGCTGAGGAACGGAAAGACAAAAAGGGCGGGAAGAGGAAACGGAGACGAGAGATATAGAGGAAGAAAAACCAAGTTTTTTCCTCGTGGAAAAGAAACGGCGTGAGATAGGCGAAGAGAGAGGGGATCAGAGGATGGATTTAAACCTGCGGCTCCCGTGTCAGCGGATGCCAGTCGGCTTGAGGAATGACTCGCGCAGATCTATTGCCGGAGCCAAACGCGGCAGACAGGTTGAAAATCGTCAAGAGAAGAGAGAACGGGAAGAAGAGGAAAGGGAGTGAAGGGGCGTGGAAATGTGGAGAGGCGACAGCGGAGGAGGAAATCTGAATGAGCGGGGAGAGAGCTTGGGGAGTTAATTGGAGGAAAACAGGAAACGTGGGAGGGGGAGAGAGAAGGGAAAAGAGGGAGGAGACGAAAGTGCGTGTGGCAGAGGCTGAGTGCGGAGGAAAAGCGTGAGGTTTTTGAAGAGGAGGGAGGGAGGAATTGAGAGCGCCTGGAGTGTAGCGGCGGGAGGAATGGAAGGTATATATCCGTGGATTTCCCTCTCCAGAGTGAAATTGAGAGTAAAATGGCCGCGGAATAATTGAGTAGGCGAAGGAAATTAATGAACGGCGAGGGAAGGGCAAAACGGAGAGGAAAACTAAGAAGGCGGTCGAGAAGAGAAGACGAGATTATGCAGTGGAGAGGGCGGGCGAGAGAGGGAAGGGGGATATGACTACCGGCTGCTCTGCGGTTGGGAGCCTCTTTATATTTTGGGAGTTGGAGGATGAGGGGATTGTGTATGGTGAGCAAGGGAGCGTGGTGGGCTGGGGAAGACTAAAAGAAACAGAGAAGAGGCTGGCCCTTACGGAAGGGAGAACTCCGGTTGGTTGACCCCCTAAGAGCGTCTCCCCGACCACCCAAAATGTTAGATGAGACGAACAAAATTTGGGAAAGTATCGGATGAGACGAAAAGAAAATATACACTGCAGAAATTTTCAGCTAACCCGAGAAGGGGAGCTCGGTAATCGGACGGGAAATCGGTCCTCGGAAGTTAGTGGGGAAAATTAAAGCTGTGACACGTGGAGGACTCAATCTCATAAAACAATGTACTTGGGTTTTGAGCACTGATTACTGTGCAATTTTGCTTATGAGAAAAAGCTTTCCGCTGGCCATACACATGGAAATTTATGAATGGTAGAGTAGTTTCCCAAGATGTATTGGCAGCTTTAATTACGATTAATGAATTTATCAATTAATTTCAAGCACATGAATGTAAAAAAAAATATTTTTGTATATTTCTAAGCAGTGTAAGGGATTAACGAGCCAAAGAGGCACTAAATACCATACACACACACACACAAGTTAATTGCGGGATAATAATTAAATCTCAGTAATAATAGCTTACCAAAATATTCTAATAACTATGTGACTTTACGTATTTATCTGCAACATCAGTGTCCGATCCCAACCTGACCATACTTCAGGAGGACAACCTACTATAACAAGCACCAGAAGATTCAGGTTTCCGATTTTTCTTAAAGGAAACAATGCATTTAATCGCCAGACGAGAGCGCAAAGTCTACTGTGAAAAAGAGAATTTTGATGGACAAGAAGGGAAAGAAAAAATTAAAATTCAAGGGAGAAACGGTGATTTTCGATTTCGCAGAAAAGGCACAGATGCTTGAGGGCGCACGCTCGGGTCGGACATGAGTGGGAACCGGAGAAGGATGATTTTTTCTCGACGGAAAAAAATAAAGGTGGAGGACAGAGCGGATGGGTGGGTGGACTGGATTTTGAAAAAAAGCGAGCGAGTCCTGTATAAAAAAATTGTTTCGGCACAGTGCCAGGAGAAAAAAAATTTAAAAAAGTTCAAAAATATTTCGAAATACTTGCGGGTTTGGGGGAAATGGGGGTGGAAGGGGGTGAGGAGGTATTCTATGACGCACGTTCGTGGTCGGAAGGTTGCGGGCGCGCGGCACGTGGAGAATCTCAGCGAAGAGGAGAGACAGAGTCAGTCTCTTTTGAGCTCTATCAAAGACGAGTGTGAAGAGGATATGGGTGCAAGTGGACAAGAGGAGGCGGAAGTGTAGGTGCAGAGGGGATGAATGGGTGGGTTTGTTTTATCGCGAGCAGTGGAAGAGAGGAGTGCGTCTTAAAGGCGACACCAATCAGGAGGAGGAAGAGAGTTTGTATCCTTTTCGAAGGAAGATTCTTCTAGCTTCCCCGCTTTTCAAGTCGCCCGGCGGGCGGCTGTAAAAGGCGTGATCTCGACGCAGGAGATGATGGCACGGGGAGGGGACCGCGGGGGGCGCTTGCGACGGAGCCGCAGCGCCATTTCCTGCGGGAACCAAACCGAAACCCTCTCCACCCTTCTCTCCCCCCAATCCCTCACACGTGACTCGTACACCGCTACTTTTACGAGGACGACCGCACCCTTTAAAAACTCCTTTGTGTCCCTCACATGTGCCGCCGCACGCAACCTGCGCTACTCCTCCAAAGGCACTCCTCCCTCAAGACTTCTCAAGACACCCTATCTAGCGAGAGATTCTCCCGGACTGTCAGGAGTGATAGGAGGAGAAAAACGTGGGCATGTCATAAACCGCTGCAGGTAGAGATGAAAGGGTCGTGGGGAGATGAGAATCCGGCTGGATTACTTAACGCCTTCAAGGCTAAAATTACGGAGGAGCAAACTTTCTTGCCACCATCAAGGGAGAAGCTACCTTGCTTAATGATGCTCAGGAAGACCCATCTATAGCCGCTACACTCTCGACGGGAGAGTCGGCTATCCCGGGAACGGTATCAGACCAAGGAGGCCTCGGCTCCAATTTATTCCCTGGTTAAAAATCTTGCCTCTTCCGTCTAACTACTTACGAGACCATTTACTACAAGCCGAGGGGGGGGGGGGGAAGACCGCTCACTCGCAAGAGTCCAAATTGGAGCGATATTTGTCGTCGTGAAGCAGCACTTTTCTCATTAACCTTTAACTATCTCCCTCTGGGAAGAATTTAAATTTAAAGCCCTGACAAAGTGGCATAAACATTTGCCTCGCCACCAAACTTATAATTTCATTGCGGTAAGAGTTATGGGAACGTATTAAACCATGGAATCACTCAACGTCACATATTCATTTCCTTGTTATTCAATGTGGGCGGGCACCAATTATTCTTCACTCCCGAACACTTCGGCTGCGTAATAGGTCAACCAGTTCAGAGCCACTCCGAGCGTTAAAATGACCAGCGGAAAAAAATAAATACATATATATATATAAGACAAAGTTAATCAGGGGAATGGGATGCGATAGATGAGTTAACGAGGCACACACACTCTTTCAAGTCCAAAGTGAGATGGGAATTTTAGCGTGCCCAGTGGAGATTTAGCATTTAGCTCTCTTCGAAGGGGTTGGGAGGATAAAGGGGTTTGAAACGGGGGTTTCGGGGAGTGTCGCGTATTTGAAAAACGAAATGAGCGGGACGGCGTTATGACCTCCTCAGCTCAGATGAGGCGCTTTTACGAGCTTAGTTGATGGAGTACTAAAAACAAGCCGATTTGGGAGTCAAAGTGTGTTCGGAGACGATAGCGTGGATGAAAGGAGGGCTGGGGTGGGTGCAAGGGAGTCCGAAGATGAAGGTGATGAGGGAGGGAGGTGAGCAGGACGAGAGGGAGAGGCAATGGGAATAGGGGACGAGAGAAATGCACGATGGATTTTATGGGAGTGTATATGAGGCGTTTGAGATTGACGAGGAAAAAGGGAAGGAGGGATTAGGTGGCCTGGTGCCGAGTGAAGAGGTCTTTATGCGGAGCCGCGGAGGGAGGGAACCTTGTCTGAGGGAGAGGAAACTGGGAAGGAACTGATGGACCACTCGAGAATGATTCACGTATACGGCCGAAGAATTAAAAGCAGAAGAAACGTTTCACGGCTCTCGTTAATCTAGACGAATCGAGGCTTCCAAGTGTGTGAATGCAATTCTTCCGTTCCAAAAACGGAAACACTTGAGAGGATAAAATGAGAGTGGAGAAGAAGACGGTTGCAGAGCTATAAATGAAGGCCGATTATTTAGTGATGCCTCCGTCGCGGAGAAAATGAAAGCATCTCAAATGGTAGCAAATAAAAAAGAACTATTTCCTAGTCTTCAGAGATCGTGGAGCTGGTGACAAGGTTATTTTTACTCCACAAAATGAAGTCCAACCACAGAGAATTAGCAAACATCTGAAGCAATGAAAGTCTCATCACACCCGATCATTTATGACGGGGCGAAAATATGAAGTGATGCTATTTTTGAGGTCTCGTATTACTTTCGGCGGCAAATTACCACGCGCGCAGATAATCTCTGAAATAGTTCACGAGTTTTATCTCTCGGAGATAAGCGAAACTGTTTCCAACCCCGCCTGATAAGCCGCGTTCAAAATGTAATGAATGAAAAACAAGTACCAAAATATGCATAACTTTTTACGATGTTTGCGGATCACACATCTGCAAGATGGCGAGATATTCCCCGCCCGCTGCAACCTTTGCCTGACTCATGGAGCAAAGTTTTGGCCAAATATAAAAATCTAAAATAATTTATGGACTTTAAACCGCTGCCACTAAGAGCCGACAGAAATAGAGGAAGAACCACGCGTGGAGCGGTATATCACTCAAAAATAAACTCCCTAATATCCTACGCTTATTGACGCTTCTTTGGCGTGAACAGAAGACACCGCCAAGAAATTGCTCTAAAATTGGTGGTAGTACAGCCTTTCAAATATATGTGCCCCGAAAATACGCGTGCAATGATACGCGTAAAAAAAGATTGAATGCCGAGAATATTATCCCATGAAATTGATTGATGAGAAAATTATTCCCCTTCACTGATGGACGCCAGACGACTGATAATAGTCAGAGCACGTTATAAAAGAGCAGACCGTCGAGTTGATGAGGAAAGAGACTAGAGGTAGGGAGTGAATGCGAGGCGAGAAAAAATTGAACTGAGAGGCATAAAAGTTTAAAGGTTGTTTCTTGTCCCTCGGGGTGTTCAAAGGTCGCGACAAATGATCCGTAGGAAGGTCAATGGGGCTGGGAAAAAGACAAGGGGAAGCGAACGTAGCCTGAGAATATAGTGGATACACTAACCTTCGACCAAACTAAGAGAGAGGAGTAAAAACGAAAATGCTACACAAAAATAAATGTTAATTTCGAATATAGGAGTGAATTTAGTAACACAAATGCCGATGAATGACGCTGAACGCTGTCATAACACAACGGTGAACGGAGATAACCTTCCGCGTGTTCGAAATCTTCAGTCTTACTTCATGCTTCCAAATTGCACAACATCAGCACTTTTCCAAGTAACGATGAACAATAGCTTCCAAGAGGCACGATGAGGGGAGATCGAAGCAATTTAACCGCAAGCGACAGCCTGTGCAAGAAATTTCACAAAATTGATGGAGGAATCCATGTACGCAGTAAACTCACACTAATCTCACCAACACCTGTTCAACAGGGGTTGTAGGGAGGAGAAATTAGGAATACTTGCACTCTAAAGATAGTGAACTGATTTGCACAACACGGACCACTTTTGAATCTTGAAGGAATATGTCGAGACACCGATTCCTCACAATCCCAAACGTTGCCGAAAGCAGCAGAGTGATTACAAACACTGTAGAAGCAAACAAATGCTCTAAAAATATCGGTCACTTCACGCAGCTTATTCTTCCAAAAAAGTGCACACAGGGATAAAGCGACACGCTAACCCGTTGAGATTATGAGTGTCTTTAGTTCCGCTTTGAGAGCGTGAACTTCAGCTGACCGATGAGGAACTTTGGTCAGCGCGGAGGCGACAAGCACACTATCTCGTAATCAGCTGTTGCTTAAACGCTCTCTTTGAACCGATCAACTTTATCCACAGTCAGGTCACTCGATGAGGTTAAACTCGTTCATAACTCTTGCCAATGCCTCTCAATCATATGCCTCCCTTTCCTTCATTCGTTAGCGTATTTCCTTCGAATAGGTAAAAACTGCCTTTCAAAACCTAGATTTACACGAATACTCGTCAAGTAATTTCACAAGTGAAAGGCCAGGATGAGGGTAGGATTAATGACTCATTTTTATGTCTCAGTACAGAGTTCAAGGTTCCAAATGAAACCTACTTGCTTCTTTTATATTACAGGTAAAGTTTTCGGCACAAAGCTCACATCAAAAATCCCACTTATATATGGAGTTATAAAATGAAAGCTTCTTGCACTCTCGGTAGAATTACTTCTCGGATAAAGTAGAGCAAGGAATTTTCCGCTGCGCACTGTGGAAGAGGATATGTCGCGTTGGATGGGGGTCCTCGCGGTTTCCATCAACTGGTTGCGGGCAACCGACGCGCACGCTGCCGGCGAGATAAATAACGTGAGCCACGCATACGCGCGCCCAGGAGCAGCTCGGCGTAATACTAAATGTGCTGACCCTCGTGCAAATAATATAACGCCGATCCCGATGCCCGCTTCACACGCCCAAAACGTACCGCGGACGATGAGATGACAGATCCGACTAAAAATTCACCGCTCAGCATTCTGTTCTTTACCGGTTCTCGCCATCCCCTCGTTCATTGTGGTTCAGTATCACGCCTATATCTCGCCTTGACCTCGAGAACAGCTATTATTCCTTGAGGTCCCAATGAGTATCACAATGAGAAATCCCATTTACGCTTAAGTATAGGTCTCGAAAACACGGCCTTCCAACGGTACTCCACCCCACCCTCCGCGGCTATGATGAGTCTCGGATGAAATGGTGACTGAGGAAAAAAACGCTAGGTTTCACGGAGTGAGGGAATATCCCTCACCTCCCTTCCCTTGTTTTCCACAAACCCGCTCGTCCCCCTTCCGAAATGTGAGGGAAGCCAGCGATGAGTTGTTTCTTTTTGTCTTGAAATCCCACGGGTGGTTCTTATAGCCTCACAAAGGCCATTAAATGTCGCTCCCAGAAGGGATTCACCTCGAGATACGCACAATGAAAGTCAACCTGTCTCCCGTTAAAGGAACTAAAGTCACTGGAGATAATATGCTGTTAAGTGTCCATCTGGTTGACATAATGAGTACTCCTCCCGTTTAGCCAAGCAACCAGCTCAATTTAGCTTCGGTAAGAACACTTATTATGAACCAAGGAAGAAAATTTGAGAATATAAAAAAATCTCGATTAAATTTTTTCCCTATTTAATGCTCAACAATGAATATCTAAGGACTTCTATTTGGGGTTTTCATTAACATAATACAAATCTTTAATAGAAAACCAAGCGTAAGTTTGTCGAAATATGAAAATAAAAGGATTTTATTTTAAATAAGTGAGTCAATAATGATAACTGATACTGTTACTAACAGATGCCAATTTCAGTTCATATTTCGGATGATAATTATAGGTGTGGGGCAATGAAATTTCAATCCTCAGTTTTTTAATGGTTAAAATCGAGGAGCTAATATCAATTTTTCTCGGGGACGCACGTGAACCTGAAGGTCTCCAAGTGGTAAAACGCACCGCCGAACACGACGCGAATTGTCCGCTTATTTCGATAACGCCCGGTGGGCGCGCGGCGTCACAGCAGGAAGCGGTCAGTGGGCCGGAAACAGTGGAAGAGAAAAGGGATAGACAACAACTGGGAGAGCGGGACAAATCGCGAAAACAAAGCCTTGTTTGAGTTCACACTCGAAAAACTTTCATTTTTATCCGAGTTCGGAGCTTTTTCCCTTCCCTTCGAATGTTTATCGTTTCCGCTACGTCAAAAAAATAAAAAATAAAACAAAAATCGGAGTGTGTCGCCCTTGATCGATGTGACGCGTGCTCGACAAAATCGATTCTCGCGAGCACGAACTATTTTCTTAGATTCCACGAAAGGGCTCCGATTAAATATGTCTCATCCCAAACTTCAAGGGAGTCTGCTAGAAGCGAACAATTGAATTTTAAGAGGGGATACAAAGAACAGAATTTGGCATCGTGCCGATTATCTCCGAGCAGGAAGCACGAGGAGCATCCAACCTCACAAGAGTCACAACTGGCCTTGAAATCCGTTCGACGGACACTGCACTTGACCTCTAAGATTTGGAATCTAAAATTACGTCACGGAGCGCGCAGTTTTCTCTGGCGTATTTCCTCGAGAACGCCTTATCACACCAGCGGGATGCTCTTTTCTGTTTAAATCCTCAGAAACACAAGCATTCCGGTGGGCCGGGCGGCAGCGAAATTTGCCCGTGGGCCAAGACCCTGATCGAGGATGCCTCTCAAACGATCACGTCCTCACGGACATAACCCCGACGACCCCAAAGCGCCTAAGGGCAGGACTTTCATCGGAGGTTTTTGTATTATTTTTATCTGGCTGGACGAAGAGATCGTGACCCAGTCGCCGATACCATCGAAACAAAATCTAGACAGCCCCGTGCAACTTGAGCGACTAATCCGCTCGAATGGCGATAAAATCGAACTCCAGAGTTTGACAGGTGATATGCTGTGGTTGTAGGGAGGAGAAAGTGATCACTACGACAGCAGGATGTGCAAACAGGCAAAGGAACTCGCGAGGGTTTGTTCGGGCGTTATTTGGAATCACTTAGATGCAGATGAGCGGTTTTGGACATGTTTGGTTGCGAGTACATGGATAGGGGTTCAGCGACGTTTGATCACAGCTGCAGAATCACTTTGCCTTTAACGAAAAAAACGAAGTCACACACACACACCGTCACTTGTTTGAATGCATTTTCTGTTTTTGAGAAATATTTTATACGAGATATTTACGGATCGTCAAAATAGTGTCACTCGCCCATGTATTCACGTAACACCGAACTTAAATGTCCACCAAAAGAGAGGGGTGACGGGCGGCGTCCAGCGTCCAACATCAAATCCGTATCGGAAAGGAGAATGTTTGAATTTGTTTGTGCAGAAGGTTGGGGATGAGGTGGGTCAAAGCAAACGCTGAAACTTGCGTTGTGGGGGGAAGGGGACTGAAGGTATCGGCTTATCTCCCTACCCACCCTAATACACGACACTGGTTACCGATACGCGGTAGCTGGAAACGCCCAACAAGAACACTCAACTGTGCAAACAATGTCAAGTCAGCGTTTTTCAACACACGCTCTCAATATAGCACTACGAGGAGAAGGGGGGCTCAACAGGGTGGTGTCGAAGGGAAACACCCACTCCAACCTGCCCGGTCCACTCTATCGGGCGACTCTATATCGCCTCGGGACTTTTCGGCCGAAAATCCATTTGGGGTCAATCCCTTGGCTCCGCTAAAACTCCCGAAAGGAATCTGCTCCGTACAGTCAGCTCCTTATCTAGCCTTGAGGAGATATTGGATGAGCAGGAAGGGAATTGGAGGAGAGTCGGAAGATGATGAATGGCACGCCTCAGCTCTCCTCTTCTTCACGCTTCCGGGCCCGTCTCCTCCGCGGAGGTCGGCACTCGGCAGTCGACGTCATCATCCTCGACAAGCAGAGACGCGCACGCCGTTGACACTCCCACCTCGATTGTTTTCCCTCGACTCGAGCCAAGAAAGAGCCACTCTCTCCTCCTCACACACGCGTGGTGTCGTCAACTCGTCCCGAAGCGAGCGAGCACACTCCAACTCCCCCCCTCCGTTGTGCACTCTGCCAACCGAGCACAAAAGCTTTCAGTCCCGCCGAAAGTCGGTGACAAGGAGGATGGATACTTAGCAACGAATGGCAGGAATGTGCCACCTGTCCCTCAAGCCTCTCCGTGAGAAGTCCGCACAAGGTTATGGGGAGTCAGTTCGGAGATGGAGAGCACATGGGCGTATGGAATCTATGACTCCTCTCCTACCCTATCCCCTCTCGCCTATTCGGAGGTGGCGAAGCGTGTCGTAGTAGTGCCGGGAGGCGTCGCCGCTCAGCAGGAGACGTGTAGCACGCCGCGCCGACGGACCACAGCGGCGACGAACGTGGGAGAGATATGGACACAAAAGGGCGGGGGGGTGTCTCCCCTCGGTTTGACCCGACCCGCGTCGAGTTCCGTACGTAACTGCGCGCGCGAGAACGGGGTATTCCAGAGGCGACGCGAGGGGAGAGGGGCGGGTGGGGGTGCGGGGGTGGCGTCGGGTGGTGGTGGGGGGGGGGGAGAAGAAAAGACCTGACCGCCCCTCCGCCCTTGCAGAGAGTATCTCGTGTGCCGAGAGAAAGAGAAGAATGCCGAGTTGAAGTTCGCGCCGCGCCGCCCGGTATGAAGGAAGGCGAGTTGGATGGACGTGTGGAACGGAATTAAAAGAGAACGCCTCGCGCCCCCCGCAGTCCTCGCACGTCTCGCAACACGAACGAGCCGTGGCGGCTAAAGTAAAGAATTGAGAAAAAATTAGAAGGCTTCAAGGCACGCCGAAGTTCCACGGAAGAAGACGGATCAGGCAATGAAAGCGAGGGCGATGAGGATAGCATGCCTCATGCTCACTAAACTCACTCTCTCTTTACCTCTCTCACCGTTATTCCACAGGAGGGTTTGCTAGGGTAGTTGGGCTTGGAGTTCATCCATAATCCTCATGTTAAATTTGTACACACAAGAGCACTCGATTAGAATGAGAAATTCATGACGAAAGAACAAAAACGGTAAGTAATTTACACACTTTTGAATTCCAAAACTCAGCAACCGAATATGGTTTTAACACATTGTGTCTTTCAAGGTTAGCAAGGACCTTGAAGAAGACACAATGTGTTGAAACCATGGCCGGTTTTTGAGTTTTGGGAATTAAAGAGTGTGTAAATTACCAGTTGTGTTTTTTCATCATGGATATACCGAACCTCCACCAGAACCTCCATCAAGCCAGAAACGATTTCATAAGAATGGGAAGTTTCCAAAATCTATGGTCATCAAGAATTCCAAAACGTCAGTATTGTTACGGGAAATGGAAAAAGTTGACTATTGAAAAACCCATGAATAAATTTTATGCCAATGTTGATTACTACTCCTTTTGCTGAATGTTATGGAAATAAAATCATCCTTAAAAATAAAACAAGACAGCACGAGAAAATTTATTGTCGTTGTCAATCTAATGAGACCCATAAATATATATCTCGGAATTCACCATTTCAAATTATGTCCCACGTGTAGAAGATGATAATCACGCCTGCTAATACTCTGAGTACTTTGACTCACTCAGCATGTTTCCCTCAAAGTTTGTTAGGATGTTTGGGCATAGATGTCGCCAACAACCAATGTATAGGCGATGTGAATTTTTCAATTCATACTTGGTTCCAATCTTTGGTTCGCCCGTGCTTTTGTATTCAATGAATCGTTATTTATGATTGTAGATCAAATTCAGCTTAACCTCGTGTGGATCTGGATTTAAACCCTAAACTTGTCATTAGAGGCCGATAGGTATATAATCTAACCTGAATGCCCGCATTGAAGAAGAGTAACCTATTTTTTCCGCCGCGAGCCAAGTGATACATGTGAATTAGCTACTTTTTGTAAAAATTTGTTGAAAAGTCTTTATATTTTCGCGTTAAAACAGTAACTGTCAATTCATAAACAAATGAAAAACCCCACTGGTAAGTCTTCATTCATCTCATAAAACTATTTTTTTATGCCCTTAAATCATGTATCACACACCATGGCAACACATGGACGTCGCGTTAGTGCGTCTTACGACAAAAACAACTACTTCCATTGTCAACTTAAACTCCTCAATTATTGCTAATTGTATGTCATTTGCAGTGAGGATGAATGGTGAAAAAAATAATTAATGCCACATTGACGAGAAATCGAACTAAAATTGCGCATTTTGAGTTATATAAGTAATAAAATGTTGGTCAGTCAATCCAAAATTGGAGAACTGAACGACGCAAACTTCATTTTTATAGGAAAACCTATAGTGAAACAAATTTTTGCAATAGGATCACTGAAAAAGTTAAGCCTAAGACGTATAAATGGATAAAACTAGAGAATCATTATAGGTCCCGAAAATAGTATCAAAACTAATATCGGTTTTCTTGATAAATACATATTTAATCATTCAATTGTTTTCCATGCATGAAAAGACAGTCAAATAGGAAAAATAAAACTGAAATCATAAAAGATGTCAGAATCTATATCATTCAGTAATTCTGAATGATTTCCTTTGAATCCATAAAAGCCATAACTAACCCAAAGTGCATAAATCGTGAATAAGATACGATGAGTCTTTATTTTAATATAATAATAGGGATAGTCATATGTTCGGTACGCGAGGCCCTTTTATTGATATCATATTTAACAGTCGGTCATTTGAATCTCTGTAGTCGCGACTTAACATACCGTTAAGAGGCTACTTCCGCGCTGGCATTGATACTAAGGGTTAATTATTGCCGATACTTCGCAGCGCTTAAATACCACCGGAATGGATCTCTCTCAATGGAATACCACTCTCCCAAGGGATGCCAAAAGAAAACAAATGATAGTATCCAACGAGCGAAGTTAGTGGACAAAACATCTAAGGAACTGATAATCACATGGAATTGGATGCTGGGACAAGTTTTTTTAGTCGATTTTCAGACGTTTATCGATATGTTAATTTTCAAAACATACCCGCAATCGAGAACAAAATTACATAGTTGAACAGAACGAAATATTTTTTTTCGAATCTCAGGTAAACAGTACACGTACGTGATTTTTCAAAAACGGTATAACCTTGCTTATGAAGAAAATCTAAATATGGTGCTAGCGATCAATTTCATTTTAGGCTGTGCTTTGCTAAGGGATGGAAAACCATACATGCAATAATTTCGAGGATACATAGATCACAGGAACATATCATCGGCTCTTGGATATATTGACGCTTTCTTAAATTATTTCCATAACCATAAACTCGATCGGCAATGAAAACAAATTATGTTCCTTATGCACTCATGTCAGTATAAGAAAATCACTTTTGCTTCATATATCATAAATGTCCACATTTGGGAAAAATGAATTATTTTGCAATAATAATGCAAAATCGTAGAAATAGACGAATCTATGATTCATATTTTTTGGGCCATTATCGACAGCTGCCCATAAATAATATCCTTAATAGCTTCCGGCTTCAATCAATAAATTGGGGAGACACCCCCATTACGTCACAGGGGTCTGACTGAATCGCGTTTTAACTTCGCGTGCTGAGGCTGAGAAATGCAGTCCCGCACGTGATTCCGTATTTTAAATGGGCGACAGTTTCTAAGGGTAGCCAGGGACCGCAAGTGGCCCCCCATGACTCAGAAATTATTGGCACTCACGCACATGATAGCCGTCAATTTTCCTTCCTTCTTCCTGAATGACTGACCCCAAGGCCGCTCAAAACTCTCTCTTGGTTTTCACAGAGTATTTACTCACGCGACAGGAGATAAAAATCACTTCTTAGATTATTAAAATCCGCCTATTACGGTGTAGAAACAAAGCAGATTAAAGGAAATATTTGGTAGAGTAAGTCATTCCTTAAAATAACCTTTCATATGGAATTATAGTGTATATATTTAGCCATAAAGGTATTACTTTAAAGGAATGACTGATTTTTTTCCACCAGACGAAGTATCTGATGATTTGCGGGCATCGTACGTCTGAAACCAATCTGATCAGGCCTGATTAAGTGATGGGAGGAAGCAAATGATTCTAAACGGGAAAGGAGTATGGATTCAAATACTTTAGATAATTTTGAGAGGAGGGAAATGGGACACGAATTTTGTTGTACATCGTCAACTATTTAGTTTTAAAGTTTCATTTTCACGCTAACAACACTTCAGACGACAACGTCACATATGCGCAAGCTTTTTTTGTGCTTCTGCTATCTGTTTGGTTGAGGTGTGATTGGCTCACCAGTACAGTTCCTACGTTCGCACCTTCGGCGCCGCCATTAAGTGAAAGTATTACCTTAATCGAGTTTCTTCAGACACCGTACACTCTGTGTAATATTTCAAAGCCTGCCGCGTTATCAGTGGTGAAATATACACGAATTGCCATGGAGAGAGCATAGTGGTCTGCTCAGTGGCCCGTAAAGCAAAGGTCCGTGGATCGATTCCCGATTCAGGGGATTTTTTCCCCATGGCAATTCATGTATAACTTAAACTCCATCTCATTATGATATGAATGTTATCTCTGGTTCTAAATCATCAACATTCTCATCGAAAGATTTGGATATTGAAAGGTTGCCAATGTTTCCACAACTCACACGACTGAAAACCCGAAAGCTAGACCCAGTTCAGTTAAACCCGTATAGTACCAGATCCTTCACCTCACTCAGCTGGTAAAAACTTTCAGAGAGAAAAAAATTGTCAAGAGTTACCCAAGTGTTTGTCTTGAAAAACACCAACTGTTTGCTGGGGCAGTGAATTCGTTCACTACGCTTTTGAAAGGAAAAACCAGAAAGAGGGCGGCCCGCATCCCATGGTTGTATCAGTAGAACGCTAGGGAAGTGACTTGAATGAATGATTAAGTATGACAGGACCTCTCTAGGCATGGCCTGAGCCCCAGTTTTGTAGATAGAATTTTTATCATGAAGGTCGAGATAAGTCAAGTCTATCCTAAATAATCCTTTCTGGATGTCTAGCGGACCATTCGAATGGATTCCGTTGCTACTATAAAAAATGCACAGTTCATCTTGTAATTAAATAAGCATATTCTTATCTACTAAAAATACTTCGTAAAGGGCATTTTCTTCTCGTCTTCCATAAAAGTAGAGTACTTGATGCTAGACTGAAATAAATTCCCTTCTAGTATGAATAGGCTCGTATAAAATCATGGCCTCCTGGAAAACACCAATAGAGTCATTTGATAAATTTGGAACACTTATCTCATTTGAAAAGATTTTCACTCAAAGTTCTTAGATTTCACTCAACAGAAGCAGTCTGTGGTATCTACGGTTCAAGGAAAGTTAATGAAAACCAAGTCCTTGAGTAACAGGCGGTTGTAGAGTTGATAGATCTGGGTCACAGTCCCACTGCCAATGACAATTTTAAAAGTTTCAAAGAATTTGAAACTGGATACAGCTCTTTCAGTTGAAGAATAATTACTAAACAAACAAAGAAGAGTTAAATAATTCCTTTCAATACTCCCATGGCTCTTCTTACAATAATACCTCATCCATCACTTACTCTCAATTAATTTTTTCATGCTATAAACGTCAACAGATATCGAACTTTTGATTTGATTTGAGTTGAATTCTGGGGAAGACAGACGGTTTTCAGAAATTCTGAAGAATCAATGCCCTTTTAGGAAAACAGCGGTTTGCCAGGTACTTGGTTCTTGACGAAGTGTATCAGATATCAAGGTAAGGTGAGAAAAATTGGATCACGTCTCCAGAGATATCCGAGGAATCGGGAGGCTAAGAGTCGACGGGTGTGCCTTGAAAGCAACATAGCATTTCGACTACTTCACGTGAAAAAGAAATCCAAGCGCAGCGACTCAAACTAAATTTTGAGGCATCTTTGTGGATTTTCCCAAGGCATCTGAACCGATGATGGAAAAGAGACGTGAAGCTGAGGAAGTTGAATAAAAGCTATACGAAACAAAAGAGAGAAATACCATTAGGATGAAAAAATTTAAAGTACCTACTCCACCGCAGATATATGAGCGTAATTTCATTTACTCCACTCTTGTCTGGAGTTAAGCTTTAGCATTGTAAGGGCACGATTGTACAACTTAACAATCACACCACAGTAATGGTACACTAAAAAAATGGTAATGCCCTTAATTTTTCGTTTAAATATTTTTATGAAACCGGATGTAGCGGTTTTTTCACTCAAAATGAAAAAATGTTGTGATAACACTCTAAAAATAGATGAATTAGAATCGGTATACACTAATGGACATGTATGTTACATAAAGAAATAGTAAAATGACAAATGGTGAATTGCCCAAACTCTTGATTGTCACACCGACAACAATAGTTCAACATATTATACCATTTTCAGGGAATAATAAAATACAAAAACAGAGAAGCGTTCTGCCCGATGCAACAAAGAGATGCGGGCCATATAAAATGAAAAGAGTTACGAATGAGCTCACGGCTCCTGGGAACAATTGACGCCAACTAAAATCGATACTTTGGGTCGCTATCAACAACTGCGATGGTGTTATGCCGTCAACGGCAGGGTGTGATGGAATAATGATCTAAAACCACGGTAAGAGTCGGGGAAAATATCCCTTTGAGTGCGGATGGCATAGCATTGATGCCCAGCTTAGGTCCTGCCACCGGGCGGGTGGCATCACATTGATGCCACGCCGGCCTATGTCCTTCAATCGCTCCCTACGCTCCTCCGCTCTGTTCTATCTACTCTCATGATGGTTTCCCGCACACGAAATGGATTAGGCTACCTGCATATGCCTTCCGTTTTTGAAAAATGGTTTATATTTTTTGAGTAATTTGTTTTTACATTTATGGAGTACTTTTGTATTTGTAAGATTTTTCGCCATTACAAAAAAAATTAAATGTGATATTTTCTTTACTTTTCTGAATATTTGTACTAAGTGTTGCCACATTTGAAGGTTATTATTTTCGTTTTAGTTCTATTAAAATTTTTCAAACAATATTTCCTTTCATCTCATTGACGAAAAATATTTTCGTATTTCAAATTACGTTCACTATGCCTACACACGCTAAACACAGTTGAATAATCTGTTGCTGTTTTTATTAATGTTTAAACTTAATATTTACATAATGCCGTTATAACTCCTAACATTCTTCCATAATATATTTGCCACTCATTTTCTGAACGATCCTTTCAATACTGATTATATTGGCTACGGAAGAAGAAATAGAGTTTTCGACTTTTTCTCATTTATTTCGTATGAGTTTGTTAAAGTTACTAGGTGGGAATAATTACGACCACCAATTCGTTATTCACGGGAAATAATGAAGGTTCTAGGGAAATTTTTATATTTTTTCCATTTTGAAGGAGAAATTAGAATTGGGGAAATCCTTGGGGAAAAAATGATCGAATTTCGGGGCTCAAATAAAAAAGTCGTTTTCCGTCACCGCGGAATAGACTACAAGTCGCTCTGTGTCGCCTGTTATCTCTATTTTTAGAAGTATTTTTGCCATTATTATTAGAAATCCATGCTACTATTCTGTTGTGTGCATGTCGTAGAAAAGGTCAGCTCTTCCTTCTCAGTTTTTGCGACTCTCGTTATTAGTACAGTCTCTCCTTCGGACATCTTTCGATTGCGTGCATTTTCACTCCTCTATAGAGATTTATTTTCTAATATTACCGTATGGACTTTTTCCATTGGAAATTTTGGTATTTTACATATATTTAGCCACTTACGTGGAATATGGGAGACATCTTCATTTTTAACTTTATTCCTATTTTCAAACCCCAAAGACTGTTTATGTATCAGCCTTTGGTCAACTAGGCTTAGAATATCTCCTCGCAATAAAACTATCGCTGGCACAATTTACTCGAGTGTATGCATAGAACACTGCATTGGGTCTTTTCCGCGAAGGTTTTTTTTTAACTTTGAAGCAATTTACATATTTTACTTCGACCAAATAGAGCTATTATAATCAGAAACGAAAGTCAGCAAAATTTCTATGCGCAAAGAAACAATTATTTTTGGATTATTATACGTTGCCGTTTTATCTGGAGCATTCACGTTTAGATATTTCTTGTACTTCGGTTCTAAACTTTAACGCTTACATCTCTTTCTGACTGCAAAAGAGCAACCTCATCAGTCTTGTGCATTTTATAAGTGTAATGTATTTTATTGTAGTATATTTTATTGGTGTTAACTGAGGTTTACGTTGAGGTAACAAGTATGTGGAGCTGGAGGAAATATTGTCGTCTGAAAGGCTTTGGTCCATATTGCCAATGCCTCTCAACATGCAGTTCTTCAAGGATAACCGAGCATAGGAATCTTACTCGTGGGGTATGGGAGACATTTTTGGTCCGATATACCTAATGTACGATTGTATGAATTATTGTAAGATGGCCATCCATTCCAGATTATTGGAAAAGGTAGGAAAATATCTTCAATTTTTCCCTCCTTCACAGTACTTTTTCCCGAGACCGATTTCAACTAATTTTCGGTTGCATGCAGTTTGGCAGGAACCCTGGAGTAGATGATCCGATACCAAGAGACCCCTTGCATAGAATTCGACCCCTTTTGAAATTATTCACTCAAAGAATGAAAGAAATTTATTACACGTTTAAAGAACTCTGCTTCATTAGCCCATGTTGCTTTGGCGTCACAAACGCGGCATAACATTATATATGCTTTCTGAGCCTAATGGCCTCGCGCAAGATGCTATAATTTACACTGGGGCGAAGGATCCTGATGTTGGAGGCAGGGGACATGCAAACAAAGTCGTGCGAAAATTAATCGATAGATTTCTCCTCAGTGGGCACAGTTTATACAGTCGCGTAGCCACGATTTTGAAATGGGGTGTTTTTGCCGGAGGTTTGAGGGCCCTTCTGGAGGGTGCGGGGGACATTTTACCCGTTTTGGGCACCTCAACGGGGGTTGTTACCCATAACCCCCCTCCCGTGGCTACTCTACTGAGTTTATGCATGGAAAATTATAGTCATCATAAAATTATAATAATCTGTTCAAATATCTATTGAGTTACTCAAAAAGACACACCACTGAAACTCTAAGGACAAACAGAAGAAATAATCCTCCTCACGTCCTTAGAACGACTAAAGTGGCGAATCAGTATAACTCTGATGGTGTATGATGTGCAAATGTTCCAGGGCTGTGTTTGAACCCTTTTTTCAAAGAATTTCACAATTATTAGTTAATATTTTCAGCATTAACGCAAAAGAAAATGGGAAAAAGATAAATAACTTTCATATGTTTGCATCCAAATCTAAGTTACTAGTAAATTTAAAAATTTAGATGTGAAAATTAAAATTCGAAAACTTTTATTTACCCAAAATTTGATGCATGGATAGTGGATGACATATGAAAAATTATTTATCTTATTTTATAATTTAATTCCGCCATCATTTCAGAAATTATTTCAAGCTTCTTAGTTGCTACGTAAAAATATGTTGTCCGTCGTTTCTAATGTTTGTGTAACGGGTTGATAACTATCCGGAGCATTTATCAACGTGCGGATGGCATCACTGTGATGCCATTAACAAATTGTTTAATAAATTGTCAAATTAATATAAAAATCCCTTTTTTATTGAAATTGTTTTCATATTTTCGAAAAACAAAGTGAATACAGTGAAAAAAAATTCTCCGCCAATGTGAAACAACTCTAAGAAAATGTTACGCAATGAAAGGGATATAAGTGTGGGATGTATCCTTTAAATGACTATGGATTTATAATTGCTATTAAATGAAACACCCGTTGAAAAACTATTTTAATTTTATATTTTCTCCCTTTCACCAACGAAGTGCACCAATAACTTTCAAAATCACGTCCTCTTCCTCTACTGCCTAATACTTGCAAGAGGGCTGTTTACCCACAAATTTCACTAACTCACACTCATATTAGGGTCGCTTACTCGCACTCGATTGCTAGACCCGAGATTTCAATCTTTAAAAGAATTCGGGATATGGAAGAATGAGATAAATTACGGCGAAAAAAATAACCACCCTCGTTCAGCCTCTCTCTCATAAATTTAAAATGAATAAAAGAAAGTAACCGACCAAATTTCATGAGTTGGTGACGCAATGAGAGTCCAAGTTAAATTATTTGGCTAAAAAAAACGTTATTGAGGGAGAAAATTGCAAAGCTATAAACAACAACGAACAAGGCGTGCCCTCTGTACGAGGCCGAGGAGCAGCGGAGAAGCGGTGACCCGCTCAGCAGGAGCTTGTGATGTCATCTATTTAACTGCAGAATAGTTAAGGTCGTCGATTTTTCGCCGCGAATAGCTCGAGAGGTAAGCGACGGACCGATGAACGTAAAAATGCAGGCCTATTTAATTACTCTATCTCAATCGACAGTAAAAAATAACGAGCTCATTCTCTCATATCTTTTCCCAAAAATCCACTATTTCTCATTCTCATCCGTCCCTCAGGCGCTTTTAAGTGTAATTTCTTTCTTATAACATTGCTGAACTCAAGTGTTACCAAATATAGGGATTCCGAATACACTTGACAACACTTACCCCGCTTAAACCCTGCCAAACTCTTCTCCTACAATTTGTAGACATTATTAATATCGATGGCTAAGTTCTAACAACACGTATCTCAAAAATAGCAACTTTACAGGGGAGCAAAAAAAGCGATTAATTTTTTTTAATTGTACGCTAAAATTAAAAACCAAAAATTCATAAAACTGAAAAAGGAGCATACACTTGCCAGCAAAGAGTTGTTATTTGCTTGGATTTTATTTTTTAAAGTCATTACATTTTGTTTAAAATACCTGTTTCAGACCGGCCGAATTTGAGATACGTGTTCTTAGAGCTTAGCGATTGATATGCATACGACGGCTTCAGCTTTAACACAGACGTTGTAATATTTATTTGGAAGAATACATCACTTGAAAACTCGGTTTGGAGAAATACGTCACTTGATAACCGAATTACCGCGTCCTGTATTCCTCCCAATAAATGTCGCATATCCAAAAATAAACTGCTTTGTCAATGAACGATCGAGAAATGTAATCCAGCATCTGAGAATATTATGAAACCATAACAAGCGAAGTTGAACGGATGACGGGTTACTAATTACTTTTCTGATAGATTAATTAGTCTCTATTCAAAAAACTTCTTCCCTGAAATGCACCCATCGACACAATAAGAGTTTCTTTAAAATGTTATCAATCATCGACCTTCAAACACTTTGCTTCTATTCCAGAAACTGTTTTTTTTTTCATATTCCCACATTCAAACTAGAGTTACAATAAGGTGCGAAAAATTTAAAGAGCCAAAATTGCTATAAAATTAAACTTGAATTATTTTTCGAATACCTTGATTAAATTTCATAGGCCGGCGGCATTAAACTTATGTTTTTTAATTCCTTCAAAGATGTGAGTACCAAATAAATTAAAGGCTTTGGCTGTAAGCATTAAAAATTATTCTGCTAAGTAACTACCACAAATATCTCACAAGGTTCAATTTTTTTGTAGATGAAGCAATTGAGTTAGAATGAATCTCTTCTCGATGTGCTTTATTCCAAGGATAGACATCGTATAAATTCCAGGCACACTTCGTGAAAGGGATTGGCGCAGAGGGAAAGGGACCGGATTTTACGTGACGAAAGACATAAGAGCAAAGTAGCGATGATAAAACGCCCTCCGCAGAAAAAAGGGAATTCATAAAAGCTAAGGAAGAGACGGAGAAATGAGGAGATCTGAGGACATGAGAGTTGGGAAAATTTGTGCCGGAGGAGCAAGCGAGGGAATTTGTGAAAGAGATCGATAGAAGGAGAAAGTTAAGAACTAAGAGCTCAAAGTAAGAAACATGTACGTAATGACATAATATTGTATGTAGTATAACATGATGTAGCAGGAAATAATAATGAAATTATCAGCATAATAACCCAAGCAAAAAGAGCATTCCACCAAAAAAGAGACCTGCTCACAGCAGGAAACCTTAGCATTGAAGTAAAGAAACAATTTATTCGAACCTACATTTGGAGTATGCTTCTATACGGAAGTGGGGCCTGGGCAATGACAGCAGCGAAGAAAGCAAAAATAGTGGCCTTGGAAATGTGAGCTACAGAAGAATGATGAGGATCAGGTGGATCGAACGAGTTAGTAATGAGGAAGTCTAGAGAAGCGTAGGAGAGATGAGAAGCCTCATGAAAACCTTAATAAGTAGATGGCGGAACCTGATACGCCACATTTGGAGTCATGATGGAAAACTATTAAGTGGAACTATTTCCAAATAAAAACCATCAACTTCCACAGTAGGTACATCGGTTCTCTGAAATAATGTTACTTGAATATACATATATGCAGCCCAAATCTCAACAGCCTGCGTCTTTAAATCGCAGTAACCTTGACGCATAGGTCTCAGCAAGGAAGAGAATATGAAAGATCTGTGCCCAAAATAACGCATATTTGAAATATTTTGCAAACTTAATATCCCTCACCACATATTAGAATTAAGATAGGTATTTACCATCAACCTTTATGAATTACACTCAGTTTTTGCACTACTTGGAGAATGCGGCGCATAAGTATCACGTGGAAATGTTTCATATTCCAAAACACTGAAAAAGCTCAAAGTAGAGAAATGTGAGGTCCTTAGACGAACCATTTATTTTCATAGCCCCTATTTGCATCTGTTTATGGCATACTGAATTATACATTACCACACAGTGTGGCAACAAATTATATTATCTGGTAGTAATTATGCATTAATGTATGGATAATTTGAAATTGATATTTTCAAACTGTAAACATTTTCAGTTATCATTTTAAAAGTTATATTTTCCGGAGTGAAAACTATACTTAGAACGAGGGTTTTTTCCTTGACCCATCGAAAAACTTTTCTGGCAGAAGATGAGAATCAACATGAAATCTTTAAAATATAAATCGAGAACATTTTCATCAAGCATTCACATCTCCAACAAAACGATATAATAAAATGCTCACCATCACAAAAATATGTACAACATAAAAAGACTACTTAGAGACCAATTAAAGGCCAGAGCAGGGTAAATTTAGAGTAAACTGCAAAGTGTTTGTGATTGGAAACCATTCACGGCAGCGATAGGCATCAATTTGATTTATGGTAGCCTCTTTGCCATGAAAAGCGTGCCCGATGCCAGCTGAAAGCACCATTGAAGAGCAGAATCTCGAGCGCCGCACAGTGATTACGGGAATGGGTCGGATAAGTCAGAATGCAACCTTGCACATGGCCTACTACGGCTGATCCCGAGGCGCCCTGAATGCACCGCATAATCCGCCGTCTTGAACGCCGATAGCCGACTCGCACATCACTTGAGCGGAGCAATAGCGCTTAGCCGTTGCTCAACGCCCCGCCGAAGAAAGCTGGAATGTTTAGTGGTTTATTCCGCTCGGTTAAACATTGCGAGGAGGAGTCCTCTGCGTCACCCGCGCAGAGCAGGAAGAAGAGATCGCGGCGGCCGTCGGCAAGGGCTTCTGTTACTGCAGAAAGAATCCAGAGGACGACGGCGTCATATGCCAACGCGCCCGTGAGTAAAATACGATGACAAAGTTAATGAACTGTGCTTGCACGTGCGTACTGCAAGCACAGAGATTAACTAGGTGCAGTCTCCTCCCTTTTCTCTCTGGGGGAAGATAAGCTTTCACCGGAAAGCGTCGCAGAGTCGGCGAGGCCGGGTTCGTTCTGCGAGAAAGGAAGAGCGAAGGAGGATGGGGGGAGGGTTGGGGGTGTAGATGGTGCTGTGTTGGCTGTATGCGAGGGTGGGGGGGTTTGGAAGGGGGAAGAGAGAGGGGAAGAGCGACCGATTATCTTCTGCCTACGTCACGGGCAGCGATGCGGCCTCGACCGCAAGGTCGGTCACAGATGAGGGATGGGCGAACGGAGCGATAGCAGAGGAGGGAATTGAATTATGTGTGGTGGGCATGGGAGAGAGAGGAGGAGGAGAGCCAATACAGTGAGGGGAGAGAGAGAGAAGACGGGGAAATGGGGCGTGCAAGAGCTTCCGAAGAAATAAATGTGAGCAATACATTTATAAATATAAATATCTATCCCATATTTTGTCCTCCTTCCCCTTGAGATGGGAATAAACCAGGAAACATTACTAGAAAAAGTACGGACGATATAGCAATAAATAAAAATTGGGAGAGCGTAGTGAGTAGTATTGATCTACAGGTCGGAGGACCCGGGTTTATATTTTGGGTGAAGCCTTCAGACAAAGAAATATTCCTTACCAGCCAGATCGCATAGGGAAAGGAACTGATCCCCAGCACTAAATATGTCAATTTCACGTGCCCGCGACCGCGACAATTACAATTGAAGAATTTCCAGTCTGTCACTAGATGTGTACAGTCAGGCACCGCACATTAATATAGGTTTAAAAAAGCCGCCTCGCTGACGGCAGAGCTATCCTACTATCACGGTGGTGGTCACGATATAAATATCCTACTATCAATGGTCTATGACGCGGCGCCGTGTCCTATCAAAATATTGCCGGTAATTTCCTTAAACTTCCTCAGAAATGGGATGAATAGAGAGTACTCATAGTTTTATTTTTTTCTTTCATTTATCAAAATTTCCCTGAAAAAGCGCATTTAATGCATTTACTACTGGGGAATCTGACTATTATTTAAGTAGTGCGATCATAAATACTCATGCCCTACATATCAACAACCTACACAGGCGAGACTTGTACCAACGACCTTCGGTTTGGCAGGCGAGAACTTTTACCCCGCCGTCACCAATTTATATTTAAATATCACATACAAATTCTTGGAGCACAACCTGAAAGCGTTAATGACCATTGACCACAATAGAGATCGCTGGATGTTGACTCCGCTACACCGCTACAAAAATTACGTCAGAACACCACCGTCATCGAAATATACTTCTACCCACAGTCAAAATGTGCACTGCTTACATCACTGAAAAGATCTGCGACACTTAACGTGAATTATTCCCATTCTTCCTTCCATAGTGTAAATCTCAGTGTACTTATTCAAGGTCTCTGTGCATCGGAAGACCCAAAAACAAAATGCTTCCCTTTGCAACGTGGCCCAGGCTCACTCTGCAACCCAATCTTGAATGCACTTCACGCTTATATGACGTTGACTTCGTTTGCGGTGAGCTCTGCGTTCACCTACCGAAATCAAACTCCCAATTAATGAGTCCAACTTCATCTATACAAATCATTTCTTTCCTCAAGCTAATATTCAAGTGAATTTTCATTTGGACGTGATATTTTCTATTCGTTAAGGGCAATAACTCGCTTTCTTAAGTGTGTACAAACGTGCGTAATCCTATTTAAAACTGCTGAGGTAACATTAATTACTACGATATAGAGCCGTAATTATTGATAAAGGTAGTCGGAGGCTTTTATTATCAGCAAATGGCTCTTATTTCCTGAACAACTACAAGAAATTACAAAATAAGAACGTGCAACGTATTACTGAACATATTTTCATTATATAATAACTATAAAAGGTAGTCAAGCGCAAAACTGAGGTATGATGATTTAATATAGCTAAAATTTAATGTAAAGAAGTCTTTTTAAATTTATTTTATCACAGACTAATTTTCAAGTAAAGGTTCTCGATTCATTGACTTGTAGTCTTAATATTCCGTGCAGCACATTGATTCACAATTTCATAGCTCGACGAAGCTGTGTAATATTCGATGTGCGATGAAAGTGCAATACATTAATTCCGTTGGATGCTGCGACAGTTATAAACAATTCAATTCCGTAAATAATTAATTGATACCAATACGAAAAATCTACTTCGTTCTCACAACAGATTATGAAATCAATTATTTCTTTCCGACGCAACAAAGCTGTTCATAAGTCGATGTGGTGGTATTTCTGTCATCGAATATTTGTTTTCAATATATCCATTGAGTTTTAAAAATATCGTAATTAATTTTGTACGTGGTAACCTTTAATTTAAGCCCTAGGATCAATCGTAAGATTTTCAATCACAACACGAGATTTCGATTAATATTTGTATGAAATTGAAGTCAATATTCAGGGATTAAACTTGAAAAAATCCCTCATGTTTTTTTTTTTATGAGGAAAAAATCTCTTCCATGGAAGTTGCATGTGAACAGGGTACTAATTAAACCAATGATGTGGTATACATACGAACTTTGAAGTAAAATTGAAAAGAAATACTCACTTATACACTATATTAGAGGGGAATCGCTATGCATCATGGTGAAGATTGAGCTGACTCCAGATAGGATGGAATATTTGAAATAATGCGATTGGCAACTTGACTAATATAATACCTGGAATCGACATTAGCACGTTCAAAAATGAAGACTGGAGCATTGCAGCCAACGAGTGTATAACACGCCGACTGCGGTGCAATACTTGAAGGTATATAATAACCATGCGGGCATTAATTTACCTTATAGGTTTTATAACTAAAATCGCCGCACCAGGAGTGTTACGGGAAGTGTTAAGATACCATCGGTCAGGAAGTTAGCTTAGCAGTGAGATGAAACCAAGTTTAACCTAGCATTCAACAAAATCCTTCATTTTTGGGAGAAATTTGAATTAATATACCTATCCATTCGGCAAAATATATATATTTAATTAATCGTCTCTGTATGCTTCCTTTTGGATTATACCTCTTCAAATAGCATAATCAGGCCAAAATAGGCTTATATCCAGACTGAGATTAAAGTGGGGGAAAAATTACCAAAATAGATTTTACCTCGAGTGGATACATCTGCATTTACCAAAATACTATTTTATATGTTTTATATTATCTTCCTTATTTTCATTAATCAGCCGTCGCGATGCTTCTTTTTAGCATTTCCTCAACGACGTTACATATGTATTTTAACTTTCGTTCTATCCGACACCCTTTCCGATAAGATATTACGAGTTTTTCAAAACATAAGTGCCAATTATTTCCTAATATATTTTTTTAACTCGGTAATATTTCACCTGTGCTGCTCTTAATACTTTGTTGAATAATTTTATTCAGATTATTCTTTCTGGCATTATATTACCATCTTCATTCCGAGTACACAAATGGATTTTTCAAAGGTCTAGCTTCTATCTCTCCCGAATCAGAATAGAAACTACATTACTTCACGCGTGCTAATATAAAAATAATTATCCTATGTACTTTAATGAGGCATTGATTCATAAGACCCAGGAGAATTCATAAAAAAACATAATAAGGAACATGTAGGTACAATATCATATCATGGGCCACTAATATTGTTCCTCATTTATACATATTCACTTCGGTGACATTTATCCAGAACATATTGCATTTAAGTTGAATTAAAAACTTTTCCATCTCATTTTCGAAAATGCCCGAGATGTATCTCTAACCTATAAGTGAATTCAAATTTTCCACCTAACAAAGGATTGAGGGCCGCTATTTGCATTCAAATGACATACATGGAAACATCCAGGTCAAAATCAAAAGAAGGATTCTTCCCATTTCGAGGAAAAAACATTTCCTTGTGTACAAAATGCATTTGAGAGGGATTAATTCAAAACTGAGAGCTCTTTTTCCACAGCACAATAACCGTGATATGATAGTTTCAATAACGGAGTTTTCAAATTTTCAAAGCCCATGCAAGATATGATATAAATCTGTGAATGGTATATATGGAATATATGGTAAGGATATTGCAGCTAACAAATGTCCTGAACGGTATCCATGAAGTCTCTCCTCGACTCAATACAACTTACTAGTGGCTGATGGAGTTACAGTTAAGGATACAAAATTGCATCTGTGATTAGTAATTAATATTCTCAGCCAGATAGAAAAAAATGTTGACTAACAGCACCAATGCTGTCCATGCCTCTATGCTCAAGGCCAAATAATGAATAATTTAAATCAAAATTTCTACACTGAATTGATATGTGAATTAAATTCAGTCTTCGCATGAATTCCATGGTCACATATCTCAGTGTTACAAAAATATTGCGAGAAAAATGTTTTATTACTTTTTTAACGCAAATGATGCAACAAATATTTAAGAAATACCTTGAACGGAGTGGAAAATTACTCACTCATCAGAATAAATCACCATTCATTGTCAGTCTTCAAAAAGGATAGACCTAGTCTTTTTTGTGATACCCTGAGCAAATTGGACCGGCAACCATGCCATATTTAGTTCGTTAAATCCATAGTGAGTTATGTAAAAGCAACGAAACTGTTATTCAAGAAAGTACTATGCCCTCAAATTTTCTCCCGGCCGAAAACAGTTTTTTATTTTTTTCTCCGAGAAGTGGGAAGAGTGTCTCCCCGAGTTCTATCTGCCTCATTTGCCTCCGAGTCTCCATCGGGTACTAGGTGGTCGCCGGTCGTCTAGACGGAAAGACGACAAAATGGAACAAAGTCACCAGACCAGATGGATGTAGGTATTAATTCCGGAATGAGAAGAGAGGGAGTAGGGAGGGGTGTCAGGCAATTATGCTTCGAGATAGTCAAAAGAGGGGAGGGGAGTGGGAGGAGAAGGAATGAAAGGAGGAGGAGGAGGCTGGGATGGTAACAATTGAAACCATCAATTCGTCAAATTGAGTGGTGCGGTTGGAGAAGTCGAGGTTAGATTGCGTAACTGAATTGAGTGACTCGAGGTAGCTCCCTCCCAACTTGTAAGACGCAGAACAATTTCCTCAGCTGCCTCGTCGCATTACCTCGGTCTCATCCACGACGCAATGTGACAACGAGATCTCTGGATCCATTCTGTTCGATGGGCGGGTGAAAAAAAGATAGAGACGGAAAAGTGCGGAATTAGAATTTGTGCCAA
This sequence comes from Ischnura elegans, assembly GCF_921293095.1. Taxonomy (NCBI): domain Eukaryota; kingdom Metazoa; phylum Arthropoda; class Insecta; order Odonata; family Coenagrionidae; genus Ischnura; species Ischnura elegans. The sequence continues at coordinate 27,312,306 of NC_060246.1, forward strand.
GGACGCAGCAGAGTACAAATTACGGGAAAAGGTATATCATTCCTCTCCTGTACACCATCCGAACGGAGTAAGAAATTAAGAGTCGACAGGAAGTTAACTGTATAGTGGCGTGCATCGATATCTCAGGTCCGCGGTTCGCGTCTACGAGGATGACTTATTTCATTAGAAACATGAGATATGACGAGTCAAACTATCTTTCCACAAGAGTATACGATGGGTAAGACATTATGTAAGATTAAGGATTGTTATATAATTTAATTCCGACATTCTACCGGTTTCCGCATGTTTGCATGTAGAATTTGGCGAATCACTCCGACTTTTTCCGTCCCGCAAATTGAACTTTCTCTTCCACTTTAATTTTCAGTGAGGCCCATATTCTATCATGGTTCCCTCTTAAAAGGCCTGTAGACATCCCTTCCTCACTTATGACAAGCCCCATTCAATTCGTCCTCATTTCCTACATAAGTTTCCTATCTCCACCCACCATGTGTAGCACTTCGTAGTGCGTCTTCCTCTACATCCACTTCACCTTCTCCATTCTCCTTCACCCTCACATATAAAAAGCCTCCACGTCCTCCGTCTCCAGTATTCCGCACCGTTAAGCACTACATTCCATATCTGACTCTTCACTGTTATTCATTCGCTCTATAAAATGTAACATTCTTATTTATCAGTTCTCTCATAAGTTCTCACCTATTCATAAACACCTCCTTTACAAAAGCATATCCTTCCTGACATCCATTCTGCTATTTCAAATTTCCTTTAATGCGCTGACCAAATAAGTCGAACTGCTCCCACCTGCTCCAATTTGAGCCCATCAGCTTTCATGCTCAGCCTCATGTTCATTGCTCGCGATGCTTAAAAAAAAAACTGCATTTCTGAGTTATTTTTGTTGTATAAAAAGCGAAGATGCTCCCCATTTTCTTCTACACTCATACAAAGTCGCGTCTCAAACCAATTTGTGTCTCGGGGCTCTCGCACCATTCCATCGGAGGGTTCTTTGCAGCACACAAGAACGTAGGAAAATGAGAGTCCCAAGGCTGAGTTAATTCCCTTGCCTCATCTATTTGAGCGCGCGTCTTTTTTTTTTATTTTTCACGGGCACCGCGATGTTCCCTTCCAGTCCCGGCAAGGGCCTCCTCAGCTCCAGAGACAGCGGGATCTTCGAGCTCATTAGACAATAGGAGGAGAATTGGAGGCGCAAAGTGAAATTGCGCGCCGTGTAATAGACAATGGTAAGCTATGGGCGCATTGGACTTGAAGGAACAGCGGGAGAACTCGAAGGGGGGAGGACGACGTAGAGTTGTACTTCAATCTTTACCCACACAATGCAATTTAACCCATTCTAACCCAGAGCTTATATGAGAAATAGAAATTCAATACTTCTCATTAAAAAAAAAAGAAAATTTTCAACTCAATCATAATTATTGGGGCAGCTAAATATTTCAACACTTATCTTTACAGCACAAAAAAAAATAATTTTAAAACTCATGAATATAGCTAAAAATGTACCTATTTTTGATATTACTTAGAAGCAACATTGGGTTATGATGGATTAAAACAAAATAAGTTTGATGGCCAGGTGGAACAGCTAATGGCGTTTATAAAAATCCAAAATTTTGGCATTAAATTCTCACTAAACTTGACAAATGAAATCGAGGTAGATATTAGTAGAACTAGGGAGTGACAGACTATTAAATATTGGACCAAAGTTATTTTTACGGGAAAATATTGGTCAATGAATTCTATGAAAAATTAACAACATGATCATTGGCGGATACAGGATAGGGACTGGGGGGGGGGGGCAGGTAGGGAGGGTCTGGGAGTTAACCTCGAGCAGTGGTGGCGGTTTGAACAAAATTACCACTCTACCTTCTGTAAATTGGATACTCAAGGGGAGCTATAGCCCCTCTGAACTGTATATGATATATCATGCACGCATTAATACTATTTCAATAATTCAAACATGCATAGTATTTCATCCAATATAAAGATTTAACTTCACTATTTACCGATGTTTTTACATATTATGAGGAAGTAAAATAGACCAAAAAACCTTTCCTCTTCACATTCTCGTACATCTTTTTTTTTTAAGATTTAATGGAAATGACGACTGATTCATGCATCAAGAAACCGAATTAACTTAGGATAGATGAATAGTGGGCGTATTCTTGCAGATTCTTCGCATGATAACATCGGGGCGGAAGGGGGGAGGAATATGGGAATTTTCGTCACAAAAACAGGAACACAACTTTCGTGCACCAAGGCGGCGGGGTCCGTCTATTACCTTTCTCCCCATCAATGGGAAAACACCGGGAGCCTTCGAAAGAATTGGGATATTGAGGCGGGAGGAAGACGAGGAATGAGAAGAGGGGGCGGAATTTCGGGGGAGGGGCATATGGGGGAGGGGGGGGGGGACGCGTGGAGCCCATCGTGAGCGAAGAGTGAGGGAAGGGAGGATTGGATGTAATTGGGCAACTTCCATCCCGACCTCCCGTTCACGCTGCCGCCGCCGAGGGGTGGGGTAAGAGGAGGGGGGGGGGGCAAAGTATACTAACCCCTTCCACTCGCAACCTCCAAAATTCCGTCCACCCCCTCCCCACCACTTTTCTCCCCACTCCCACCCCTTCCCCTTTCCCTCCAACCCGCTCGCCTGGCGCCCCGCAATGGGACCTGCGGTCGATCTGTGCACCCAATAATCAAGACCCTTCCCCCCCCCCGACCCGTACCTCACCCACTCTGTACTTGCGGGGGACCTACCGAAAATTCTGGAGAGAGAGGAATAAGGGGGGGAGGGTCTGAGGGAGTGGGATATATGTGGTGTGGGGATGGGGTGTGCAGGAGAAGAGGGGGAGGGGGGAGAAAGATCTGGGGTCCAGGGTCCAAATCGTATTTCCTTTCCATTATTTTTTTTATTATATACGTGTGTGGGCGCGCGTAAAATGTCCGCGTTTTTGTGTCCTGCCGTCTTCCCTTCTTTCTTTCCACTGCTTTTTCTCTCTCTTTCTCGTTTACCTTGCTTACTCTAAGCTCTCCTTACGATGGCTGGTACTGACAAGGTTACAGTGGAAACGGCAGTCGGCGAAAGCAGTCGTTGGAAAAGAAAAAACCACGTTAGCTGACTACGGTTACCAAGTAGTTCCATAAATGTCGAGGCGACATAGCAAAGTATGAGAAGATACGTTCAGGGACCGTAAAATTCTAAGTTTCCCACAATTATTTCAGCATAAAAAATCAGAAAAAGTAGCTACATGCTTTGGAGTGCTATTTGTTAGAAATTATTATGCGTCAGAAATCGTAACACGCAATACAACCATTACACATACTAATATTATATTCTTGAAGTCGAAATCCTCAGTGGCAAAGTTTGTTTTGTGACTGCAGGTACTCACATGACCCCTTCTGCTGTTTCTCATTGGTCTTAGAGCTTAATTTCGATATTTATTCATTCTAATCATATCTCTCGTAAATATGACCCTGTTAGACGGGTTGAATTTTAATCAATTGGTACCCAAGATGGGTTATCTACATACTCAAACCAATGTAGTTGTGTGATTACGGCTACTCATGAAATCTTGTGTTTTCTCTCTTACAATCTCACAGAATTCAAGGCTTTATACATTAAATGGAGCTGATATCATGCAACAATGTTTCTTGAAAAGACGGTCACGTGACTCGGGCGAAATGTATCACTTTGAACGAAAGTTTGGCTAAACATCATCCTCTAACAAATATACGAAGACTTTTCGTAGAGGAAGCAAGGTATCTATCTTCCTTCTTCTCTTATTTATCTCTCGTTTTTCTTCTTTCGTTTATCCGAGCACTCTTTCTCGTGTATCTGGGCTCACTTCCTCCTCCCCGAAATCCTCGCGACATCCCCATCGATCCAGTGCCCGCACGTCCAAATTCCTCGACCGCAGGGAGAGAGAGAAAAGGTGGTCCTCTCTGGAAATTCTCCTGGCGTTAAGCAAAAAAAAAATTAACAGGACAACGTTTTCATTAACTGCCTCTATCATCATCGTACAAAAGGAAAGCTTATCTGTTGCCCCTATACGTGTCCCGGCTTCTTCGGGGAGCATTTATTTTATCACGAGAGGATAAAATAAATCTTTCTCTTTAAAATTTAAAGCTAAAGAGTAAAAAGGGGTTATTTACTGGAAAATTTTCCAACATATGTATTATAAAACATATTAGGTATTACTCTTTATGAGAGAATAAATCAAGAAATGAATGGAGACGACACTATGCCACTATTTACTAACGCAAGAGCTACCTCGAGAAAATACATTTCGAGCACGCAAGATTTACAATTCATTCAACCCAAAGTTAGACTCAAAATTTGTAAATTACATATAAGTATAGCAAAGAAATCACAAATGGCCATTCAGTTGCTCGCGCTTTCGTAGTCGTCATCGGGTAACATAATCACGGAGTGAATTTTTTCAATTGTTTCTACTAATTATGGCTTTCCAAGACTAACTACAACATTGATCATACTCTTAAATGATGGTGGACGATACTTTTCAACAGTGTGGAATTAAATTAGTGTCATATCATATAATTCGATTCACTACTAATAACTACTATAAGGGGCCACTATAGTATTGAAATTAGAGGAAATTTCGGAACATAAGCGTAAATTTCATGCATATATTCAAATAAATATCAACAACGTTAGGGCTCATGGTAAATCTAATCAGGAAAATGACGGTAAAGTGAATAAAACGTATAATGGAGCGTCAGATACTCTAAAAGTAACAATGGTAATCACCGCATGCATATAATTACTGATAATACTTTTTAAAGAAAAACGGTATTTAGTTTGGGTCACAATGCCTGCAAACTTCTACCTCTCAACCGATAGTATATTCACCCTAAATCAAAATATCCATGGGGGTTACATAGTGACTTTCAAGTCAATCGTGTGTGTAGTTTAAACTATTGAATTGGAGTCCCTTAATTCAATAAATTCAGATAGATGGGAAGAAAAGCTTCATGTATATATAAATGTTATATCAGAAATAGAAATATGGGATACTTCAATCGTGGAGTTTTTTCTGAATTATTTTCTTCTCGGTAAACCTATCCAAATCTTAATTTTTCATCACGAAATATTTCTTTCCTAGAAATTGCTTCTGTCATAAGACACTACTACCGGCAAGGAACCATCCAGTATAGACTGATACTTATCCAAAAGTAACTTCAAAACAGATGTTGATTATTTTCATCAAGCAAGAAAATATCGCATATTCCTAAGCAATTTTTTGACGATCTTCTCTTCTCGCAGTAACACAATTATCAATTAATATTTAACTCTTCTGTACCCAGAAGGGCTTGCGCGGGAGTTTCATCTATTGCATTAGCCACCAAGAACAAACTAACATACTCTTCTCCTTACCTTTCTATGATGATACTTTACCTCTCTAAGCGAATAACTCGACATAAAGAAGCGTATTTTATGACACAAAAGTGAAACGTTAGATGTACACCTGATATTTATCTTTTAAATTTCTTACCAAAAATTATTTTTAATAAAAAATACTAGAGATTTCACAAAAACCTTACAGACGGGTATGTGCACCGCAGGGCTTACATATTCATTATTTTCTTGAAATAATTAACATTAATATCAATTCAAGACTCAAGCAAATAAATTTGAGTAAACTTGAAGATAAGGTGTCTTCAAGTTTAGTTGAATATTCCAAAAAACATGAAATCTTTTGATTTCAAATTTACTTATTTTAGGCCACGCCTAAAAAACAACACAATTCTTACTGAAATAATATTGGTATTTCTAAAACGTTAACGTTAAACTGAGAAAATATGAACGAGATTCGCTTAGGGGAAGTAAAATGAAGAAGAAAAAGAGGATTTGTATTGAATGATATGGATTCCTGAATCCTTGAAGACGATGGGTGAGTCGCTCATCGAAACGTTGGAAGGAGAAATTGAGGACCTAACCCGAGAAAACTTTAGTTTAAATTTGTCGAATGCTTTGAAATAAAATTTTAGAAAATATCATAAGAACTAATTGTTTGACCATAAAATCAAATTAACTATGAAGTTTGGCGATGGAAAAATCCTCTCATGCATTAAACACCTTGCCAAATGTTTTCAAATGGATATTTACCGTCCAGATGATAATATTTACTTATATTCATCTTCGGTTGAAGCAAAACAAGAGCTACTTGATCAATCTATAGATGTGATAATAATATATGGTCGAAAAATAATTTTAAAAAATATCAACTGAGACTACCTCTCAGCACGCATAATTATTTTTTCTTACTTCCTGTGATCTAGTATTCGATTCCTGGAGCCAAAAATTAAACAATGAAAAATAAGCGGGTAATTTATTTATGGTTCCAATACCATTAACTTTCATCCCAGTTTAAATGCGCAACGCAGTGTTTCCCTGGAAAAATTCACCACGATAAGTAACCGACTCAGAATGCTATGGAAATTGGAAGGCACCGTTAGCAATAAAACCGTCCGAACGGGAGTAATGGACGTCTTCTTGAGTGAAAATCTTACCGAGTTAAGATACAAGGAGGTGCTCAATATACGTATAGATACTATGTGTTCCATCGCAAATCACAAATTTTATTTCGCGAAATTCCCGCCTAGTATTACTTACGAAATTGAATGCGTAAACAAGAACACACATGGATGAAGAACACACTCCTCAACGTGAATCAGAGCTGTTAGGTATCCGAGGGGACAAAAAAACTCATTTTCCGCACTCCTCACTGATCATGAAATATGCATCCGTTTTATAAATTCAAGCAGGTAGAGGGAAGGAATTCGGGTTTTCGAGTGCTGAGCTCATTGTTTCTTTAGAGGCGAAATGGGTAACAATGGGAAACAGCCACGAGGCCAAAGGGATGCGATTTGAGTGCATTCCGTACTCGCGGCGCCGGCGACGGAAAATTTCTCTCCTGTTCCTTTTCCTCCATTTCATTTCTTTCGAGTTTAAGGGGCGGGCTCTGCGGTTCATTTTAGTGATTCAAGTCCTGCGAGCTGGTTCCTACGGATGGATGTTCACTCAGACCCAAAATTGAATTCTTAATTAAATTTTGATGGATAGAATAGGAATACCGATGCAACGAAAATAAGCCCTCGTCAATCATTGGATCCCTCTTAAGTTTAAACAAAAAGCGCAAAAAGTTACGCCCAATTAATAAAATTTGGTGATGTCATTATTGTAAACATAAGAAATAACGAAAAAAAGCTTTTGCTAATCAGTCATACTCTCGTAATTTTAAAATAAAGCGCAAAAGTTGCCTCCCACTTAGCAATATTTGGTGACGTAATTAAAGAGAGGAAATTACAAAAAGCCTTCCATAATCAGTGATTCTCTCATAAGTTTAAAATAACACAAAACACAAATGTTACCGCCTCCTTAGCATGAGTTGGTGACGAAATTAGAGTTAAGATAAGTTACAATGAAATCAATACTGCCTCAATCTTCCATTGTCTCGTAAGTAAAACATCTAAAAAGGTTCCGTCCACTAAACAATAGTTGGAGATGTAATTAGAATTTTGATTTATTGGCTGCGTTAGGAAGAACATTTCTCCTAGGAAAGAAATCACACTAGCAAGGGTGTAAACAACAACGAACTATACTGGGTCCAAAAACGAGACCCAGGGGTGCGTGACTGAGTTGTTGACGTCATGAACTAATTTGCCAAAAGGTCAAGTTCGGTGAGTTTTCGCGGTGGATACTTTGAGATGTAAGCGTCGGATGAAAAAATACCGGTCTATTTATTATTAAAAAATACATGAAAATGAAAAATAAAGGAAAATTGGTTCAATAGTCCATTTTTATTTCAAATCGTTCGGAAAGACTCATTTCAGCCAGGGTTTTCTATATTAGCAGCAAGTGTCGCGTATTGTATGGCATGGTATGGTATGGTATCCGGAGGAGACGACCGACAGCTTAGGTCATTTGCGCCATGAGTGTAGGGTAAGTAAGGAAGGGTGAAGAGAAACCCGGCGTCGGCATTAGCCTGCACTTAACGAAAGGCGCCAAGGGGACCAGGGCTTTACGTCCCATCCGACGGTCGGAGTGTTCCGCTTGAATTGTCCTCCACATATCATTCAATCAGGGATCAGGCAGTCTCTGAAAATTCTCTGCCTCCGGCGGAATTTGAGCCCGAGCCCACGGGGTGGGCAGCCAACACTCTAGCCACCACACCAACCCGATTCCAAGCAAGCATCCCATTTCCAAGTTTTGGCACCAGAGATGGAGATATTGCTTATTAACCCTTCCGTGACTACGCGGGGTAACTCAGTTACCCCAAATTATGTTAATGTTGCATATATTTTTTATTTTATTACTTTGATGCTTTTTTTACTTGAGGTCAACCACTTTTTCGTTATTTAGGCGACGCATGATGATTTTACATTTTGATGATGCATTCGAAAACTTCAATTTTTATTGGTGGGGTAACTGAACACAGCTAACAGCACAGGGAAGTGGGGGAACTTGTTTGTTTTACGAATTCAGGGATAAAAGTTGCATGCAATAAATTCTATTATATTACAACTTTAATAACGCCAATATTATACATAATGGCACCTTTTTTACTTTTTTTCCATAGCATGTAACTAAATGTACATACAGTTACAACAGCAAAATAGGAAAGATTCCTACCATTTCTCACAAAATCAATGTAAAAACCTAAATGCCGTCTAAAATGTGTTAGTAAATTTCGCAAAACAAGATATGATATCGTTAAAAATAGAGCCATGGTGTTGAATTATAGACTAAAATACAGTACATAATTTATGAATTATAAATGGGGTACCTGGAACACCCCAACATTCTTCCACGTTCGTTCTCTAGGCAGTCACGGAAGAATTAATTCCACTTCCGAAATATTCTACTTAGCCGCTTTGCAACGATGTAAGTTTTGCATAGCATCAAACAAGTACCTTTATTCCCGTTTTGTTACACAAAGATTGAAAATTTCTATTGCAAAAGCAATATAATTATGTCTAGCGTTTATTATAACCTAGGTCTCTAATTGCCTGCTAGATGTATTATAAGATACACCACCATGTTTGTAATGAACCATATGAGCACCGTAGATCAAATGTAAACACAATCATCACTGCGGCTCGAAATGAGCAGGGCAAGCTTTAATGAACACTGCGAATCAGAACGAAACAGGAACGAACTCTGTTAATTAAAATGAGCATTGCGATTCAGATGCAACCGTGGACTGCGTTTTAGATCGCCTTCAGATACATCGATGGTGAATCACTTAATGTAGAAAATACGCAGATATTGTTAAATGAAATCGAATATTTGAGTCGAATATTTGAAGGTGCATTTTCTAGAGAAATATATTGAAGTTTTACGAAAGAAACAAACGTTTCACCTCAATAATTAAGGCAAAAATATTTTATTTACCTATTTATGGTATACCTATATGAAATTTTCCTTGTGCCTTGATTTTAACTTTATTGTTTTTTAACTACCACCACTTTTTACCCGAAACTCTTGAATTGAGATAACCATTGGACAACTTCTTTCCCTGATGATTCCATCTTTCTTCATCCAACGATACTTAATGAGCCACATGATTGAAACGAACCATTTGATTTTTAATGAGCCAAAGCGATTCAATTCATTCGGTTTTATGACAATAAGAACGAATCAGTCATGAATGAAACAGCTCTTTTCGGGTATATCTTTCTTCACGGGACGAACGGGAGAGGGAAGAAGAGTGATTCAGTGCACATCTTCTCCCAACAAACTCCCTCCCTTCCGCCATTGTCCCCCCTCCCCTCTCCCTGCCTCCCCATGAGCCTCCACGGTCTTTCCCGGCTCGATTCCATTATTATGCACTTCCTCATTCAACCGGTGCTCTCTTCTCCTACAAGCGAAAGAATCATCACCCCTACTTTCACCCCCTCCCACCACATCCCCCCCTTCAATCCCCTCCTCTTTCATGGTTAAGGCATTCTCCAAATAACGCTCTTCTCTTTTGTTTTTGATCGAGTACTTAGGAGGGCTCGTTCTGGGATTGCTCCGATTCCACGAGCGGAGCCTCGTCCCTTTCTAACAGGGAAGGAGAAAAAAAAAGAGGTTCTGGCTATAAATGAGTGTCTTCCCCAAGTTACGGTGTGTTCGAGATGGCGGGAAATGGCGCGAGTGAAGTACTCGGGAAAGAAAGACGTCAAGGTCTTGCAGCTCCGCGCGCCACGACGAAATGAATAGAGTGAGACGAGGCACCGTCGCATTTTCCTCCCTCATCAAACTAAATCCTTTTTTTTCGGAAACACACGGTCCATCATCATTACATTACCCAACATTTGTCTCCAAAGCCAGCCTCCATTTCTCTTATTCATTACCTAGGAATATAAAGAGTTTCCTTTTTTTTAAACAATATAACCATTGTATTGTCAGACCACTTCTTCGGGACTACCAAAAGTACATTCATAGGCACTGGAGCATAAGCATAGTTTTTTTACCCCATCACTTCGAAAATAGCGCAGACATAGTGAAGCCTTTTACCTCGGGAGAGGGTTATTAACAAGCAACAATGGGCAGTAACAAGCACCCAGGCGGGACTCGAAGCGGCGACCTTCGGAATAGTCTTTCTTTCTACTCCACCAACACCGGGGATTTCTTGTTTAGATGACCAACGGTTGAAATCTGTGCTAATCTTCATATAGACAAACTGTACAATTAATTGGCGTTGTGTGAATGTCTAAAACACCATTACGTGTATGAAAATGTAGTTTTTTAATTGTATATTCAACGAGATTAGTGGATGAAGTATTGCGGCATTAATTGAAGACTCAGCTTAAGCAGCATGCGTACATTCAATCAAAATTGAATCATTCGCTTTCAATTTTTCCAATTTTTGTGTCTCATTCGTATTAGTTTGAAAGGAAAATATAAAAAATTAAATAAAATAACATGAGGTAGTAGGTTGTTTTCAGTATATTATAACCGATTCATTAATTGAAAATCTGGATGATATATCAGGGCTAAGCATTATTTCCAGCAAAATTGATATCAGAGTAATACGACTCTTCAATCTTTCTATAACCTAAGCATAAATCTTATTAGGCCAATGCAGAACATCATCCCCTTCGACCAATGTTGGCTTCATCACGATTCATCGTAACCTAAGCAAATTCAAGCCGGACAAAATAATCAAACACAAGTCAATGAACATAAGAGAGACTCATGAAATAATCGATGGGAAAGCTATAAGAGAGTGTAATAAAAGTAAATGTTTGCTCTAGAGTCCATCAAGTGAAGGCAGCGAGACTTGGAGATTACTCGATAGGAAAAAAATATACGGGTTACTTTATGGTTTTTCGGAATGAATTTCAGGCTGCCCCGAGACTATCCCCCGATCTTATATACCCGCACATGAAGCGTAGACACGGCAACACTCATCGGTGGCTGTGGTTGGTAGACGGCTGATATCCGCCCGGCAGTGCCGCGATACACTGAATAATGCAGGCGCAGACCCATCATGTTCCCCATTCGAAATGAACCGGCGTCCATACACTCGCGCCACCCTCATGCCAGGCTGTTGCATCCTTTTAGCGGGACCGATTCATAGAGGGAGGACAAGGGGAGTGGATAAAAATGGTGGGGCTCATGGATGTGGACACATTTTAAAGACGTATATCATAAGCGTTTGTAGGCCTCGAAAAACGAAGAAGATACCTGTCCAACGCTAGGCCTGTGTGGTATATAATGACATTTTAAATATAATTAACATTTAAATTCTTTTAAAGTTAGTTCCCTAATTACCTTCATATTAAGAATAATTCAATTTGTTGGTACGTATTTCCTTTCAATACCTTGCAGAATATAAAAATGAATGAAGATGTAATGAGAGAACCAACTATTCGAGATGCATGATAGAATTTGAAAAAACAATATGTATATGTAAAGGAAAATTTGCATGGTTCCTATTTTTAAGTTTTTTGTAACATTTCATGAACATATAATGAATGACTTGAATGACAAATGTTCCGGAAGCATATTGCTGATGTCAAACACCTAATAATTTTTTAAAAATTGCATGCGGCTATTATTAAATTTCACGAAATTCGAAAGCATTATACTCTTACATATCGCTGTTAGAGACGTTTAACTATTTGAGAAAGGAAGGATTTACTACAGGAGCTATGAAGCGATGTTTACCAAATATCAAGTGCTGTGTTTATCCCTTTGGTTGTCATTCCAACAGCCTTTAAATTGACTTAAATTAACGCCAATAATTTGTCAGAGATTTTAAGTGAAATCAGTTAATTTTTTAGTTCTTCAATTGATTGAAACGGATATCCCATCGCAGAAACCTACGCAAGATTGGATTAAAGGATGCGGTTGAAAATTTTTCAACGTGGTATTTCAGTGACTGCGAGAAAAATCTCCCTTACGTCCCTGCCATCCCAGTTGAATGTGTGGCCGATCCGGGGTGAATATTCACGTGGGTTGGAGTGGCCATGAAAAGGATTTCTTGCGAGGCTTTGAGCGCCCGAGAAAAATCCGACTGCGACGACCAAAGGCAGGGAGGGAGCGAGCGAATGGATTCGTGATTCATGTGATGTGCGGAGAGGGAGGACGTGGAAGAGGAATAAGAACACTAAAGAAACAGAGAGAGCAGTTGGCATCAAGGAATGCAAAGGCTCTGCCTATAATCCATAGTGAGCTAAAACTGAAAAAAACTGACAAATATTAATTTTTTCTGCGTGCATATTTAAAAATCTCACTATGTGCAAAACTACATGCTCACATTTTGGCGTGGCGTTTAAGACACACGACTATTCTAACATTAAGCTACCACCAAAAATGAGCCAACGGAGTGCGGTATGAAATGGTAGTGATAATGGTCATGGTAATGGTAGTCAATATGGCCATTTTCTGTGGAGTACGTGAGTATTATGCAGAAGGAAATGGAATCAAAACACATGTATTTGTTTACATTTATGCACACTTTTTAGAAGAATGTAATAAGGAATTCTTTTGTCTCACTATTAGACATAACCTTTCTGCAATCGCGATTATTTTTAGAGATGTACAATTTGGCACATGCATATACTTAGAGTATATGATGGAAAAGCACGCAGTTTAAATTGTTAAATATTTTCGTTTACTCATCCCTAATCAAGGCAATGGAAGTTGGTTTGAAAAATATTTCTTGCAATGAAAAGCATTTATTACAATTCAATTCAATTCAGCCATTTCCTTCATGTTTGGAGCATAATGAAAATTATAGCAATGTCAAATTCAAGTTAACGATTTACATTCCCAGTAACAAGAATAGAAGGGAGAGGGAAACTACAGAGTAGAGTGCATCCCAGAATTCCAGACTGCCGCGGCTTCGCCCCCGCCGGGGTTCGACCGAGGGAGAGCACGACGGGGATTTAGATCGGGGGGTGACTCTAACCCCAGTCCGCGTGCGCGCGGCTCCCGCACCCCCGCCGCCCCCGCTGCAATCCGCATCTCCGACGGACCCTGCACCCGCGTTCCACAGCGGCAGAGCCTTCTTCCCCCAACCAGCCCAGCCAGCCGCCTCCAAACCCTTCCCCCCCGCCCCCCTTGTTCTGTTTTCCACCCTTCAAATCGATCCACACCCCCGCGCCTGCATCCCCGCACCCCTCCCTCCTCCCGTCAGAGTAATCCCCACCCACCATTCATCCCACCCACCTACCCTCTTTTTTTACAACTCCTTTTTCCACCCCTCAGACCCTCTCACTAATTCCACACCAACACTCTGCAGACGTCTTCTTCCTAGCTTAGAAAAATACTTTTTTTCTAAATACTTCAAGGATTTACTGTTCAGAAAACGGTATTCAAAACAAGTAAATCACTCCAAACTTCCTTCAACCGCTACATTACCGCTAGAAATTTGAAGACGATTTTTTTTAACTACAATATATTTTCTCATAGCCTATTTGATTTTAAAGTGATGGTGTTGGCGTTTTCAAATTTAAAATTTTTTATTGAACATAATGAATTTTATTATTGAAAGCAATATAGTGATAATTATGAGTTTCAGTAAGTAGAAATACACTCCCTCCCTTTTTCCTCTATTTATCTCTACGGCCCACGCACCCATCTCTCTACCAGCACTTTGCATTCATCTTTCTTTAAGGCGTCATTCGATATTTTCTTACCATTTGAAGAATGTAGCCTTTATTAAACTTAAGACAACACTCGAAATTTATTGAAATACCTATAATGCTGGTAAGCATTCAGAGAGGGATGCTTTCATTTTTGCATATTTTTTATGCTTATTTAAACTAGAAAAATGAATAATTGTTACTTTAAAGTTTTAAAATTTAGGTTATGCACCTTAGAATTTTATGAAGGCATTAGTATTACGCACCAAATTCTATTTTATGCCAGAAATATTTTATGGACAAACTTTCACGTCTTTATCATGATTTGATAGAACGAAAATATTTCATAATATTATGTTAGCTTTTTTATGCCAAACATTAAGTGTCTGAATGCCAGTTGTAACATGTCCTACGAATATTTTCTGAAAATGAAATATGCTTAATATCAATGAAATGATGAATGTCGATTCCGTATCCTTCCGCACTTTATGCAAGCACTGACTTCAAATTGGCCATTCTGTTTAAAAAGTATCAAACCGTATTATTTAAAGCAGTACATGCACTATGTTTCTTCAGAGTTACGGTCCACGATAATGATGAAGCGTGAATTTATAACAAATGAGTTCTACATAGTGTCATACTACATAGTTTTCCTAGTTGATCGGAGTGGAAGAATAAGTAAATCAAGGCGTTATCGTACGTGCACCTGTAGAATGGTCTGACTTTCTAATATGCATTGAATTTTTTCAATTCCAAAATTGATGGGGTAGCACTCAAACTTGTGAGGATAGTTTCCGTCTATGCTCCAGCAACACCTTATAGGCGGAGGCATCAGAGACTAAGTCACCGTTCAATTTTTGTTCAACAGCAACAGCGAACTTACTGGCATCAGTACGCAAGTGAAATTCCTCCTCAAACACTGGGAAAGGCAGTGATTAGGGAGTAATCAATGCTGCCTTTGACTGAAAGTCTCATTCTTTGTAAATGTTGAAGAGTAACATTTTTACGTTAAAGGTGGTTCAATGGTATTGAAATCTCGGGGAATTAGGATATGAACTTGGTGTAAAAACAGCAGAGACCCTACAACCTGGCTACTTCCTCTGGAGCCAGATATCACAAAATAGGTTTGACTCTATTAGAATCTATTTGAAGTAGGCATTTATCATTTGAGATGAGGTAGCCTAAGAATGTGAGTGACGGAAAACCAAGCTCAAACTCGAACACCGTCGAGCCCGCAGATCTTGGTCTCGAGAAAATGGCCCCAGCATGACACAAATGGTCGTCTGCGGACGTTGAATAGACACATAAATCGTCAATATATGAATAAACAAAAAAATAAGCAAACAACTCATTGATGAGAAGTAAGAATGAGTAAACACCTGGACGGAATTTGTAATACCAAATGGCAACTTTTTATACTGATAAATTCCAAATGGTGTGACCTAGGATTTAAATTAATTTGAGTTTTCAGATAAAGGTATTAACTGGAAAGGAGAGTTTATATCATGAGTAGTGAAATATATTCGATAAATACCGATAGGCATGCTCAAATAAAGGCGTAAGAAGTCCATATACTTTAACTTGTTCATTCCATTTAGAATAGCCAGCCACTAGTCTTTCAGATCCATCCTTTAACCCTAATACGGGCAACATATTTTTCTGACGTAATATGGCAAGGTGAGTCCAATGGACTCTTTGAACTTTTGCTTTTAATTTAAACTATTAAACAGTGAAAAATATTACTTTTCACATCCATTTGTACATATTGTGCACTATAGAATCATTTAACATAAAATTGATTATTTTTTGTTTAGCAAAAGTTTTAAATTACTTATTAATTTCATACATAGTCAAACACCGAGTACAGTGGACTCTTTTGACTAATTCTTTCTGTTTTCACTACCTACATAAAACACCAAATGTTTATCATTACACGTACATAGTGATAATTTTACATTATTTTGACAATTCAAACCAAATATTTGTAAAATGCACATTAATTTTTACATTTCGTGCAAACAGACTCACCTTGCCTGGATTTGTGGGAATTCAGGGAAAAAAATTATTTCTAAGTTACTTTAATTCAGAAAGAAGTTTGAATTACTCTAATTTATAGTAAATATACAATTAGAGGAATAAAAAAATTTACAACATGCTGACATTTCAATAACATAATAGAATTCTCAAAAATGTAATGCGATGAGTCCAAGAGACTCACCTTGCCCGTATTAGGGTTAAGGCATAAGAAGTGCAGGAATTTGATTAGGAAGCTTCAAGAAAGTGCGATTGAGTAGTTCAAACACCTTATTCACTAATGATTGCTGAGGATGTGCGAGCAATCAAAAATTCGAGTCGAATCGAGTAGCTGGTACTCGAAGCAAGTACTTCGAGTAACATTACGAATGTCGAGTCAAGTACTTTCGGTTACAGAGCTGTCGAGGCCACTTTGTTCATAAATTTGCCGCCAAGAAGCGCTATCATGAGACTCATGAAATAATATCGTTTTTGAATTCGATAAGTCGTTCAAATGCCTTGGCCTAGGAGATTCAATTTATTGTATACGTAGCAGTCAACCACTATAGAAGTCGACGTGGGCGCCGAATAACTTGTCGTCAGGCCCAGCGGCTGACCGTCTTCCGACCCTTTGTCGCTCGTACTTTCTTATGCGATAATTTGATAGCAAACCATACCTTCTTTACTCAAACGCCGAGATAATATGAGAAAAATGCAAAAATGTCTATGGAAAAAATGCAACAATTAGGTTTTAGTAAATAACGCCAGTTTTTCCCGGTATTCGACGTCACAAGTGGGTGTCATCTTTTAGCCTTTTTGAATACTACGCACCTCTGATGGTAATATTTGTTTATTTCTTAATTGCGTTTAGTTTTATTCTTGAAATTGCAAAAAAAAGCTGCTTTGGTTGATTAAACAAAGTAAGAAAAAAGGAAAAAAATTGGTCCTCAAAGCTAAGTTGAACCCTTGGGTTAAAACAAAGTTAAGCAAAGCTACCTTAAACGAGAAACGCCCAGTAAAGCTAAGTTTTATTGTTCCTTCGCTTCGTCCACTTAGACTCAATGAAGATTCATCCATTATTATCTTTGATATAACTTTTTATACCAATTCCCAAGGCTCCCAAACTTTGGCTAGAAAGTACATTTCCAGCCACAAAAGTGTGTTGCGAAAGACAATTTTCTTCAGGCAGAAATAATTCGAAATGGATTGTCATTCAACTTGTCACCTGAGCATGAATAACAATTGGTTATTCTGCAAAAGAATTTAATAGGATCAAATATTGTATGATTCATTTACGTATATAATCTTCATTACAATGGTGCAAATTCCTTTACTGAGCGCTCTTCTAAGCGGTTTCGATGCATGTATTAATTAATAATTTTTTCTCATTGTATTTTCCTATTTACATCAAGCTAAGAATTCAGAATAGAAAATTCATAAGGCGATGGGAAAAAAATGAGAATATGTTGGAGCATTCATTGCTGTATTCCCTGGTTCACATTTCCCAAACTCGACTCGAGATCAAAAAGTACTACTCGCACATACCTAATGTTTCTTCTTCACGGTTTTAGGATGGCACAGACAATGAGGTTGGGATCGAATACGTGCATAATCCAAAAAAATCAATATTTTTAGACATAAAAGACGTGATACCAAACTCGTGAAAAATAATATCGGGGTGTTGAGACACTAAAAATTTTACTCATCTTTCAATATACAGGGTGCGGTAACATAAATTCCTTTTTTCAAAACTTATTAAATCCCATTGTATCGATACGAAATTATTTATTTGTTTTTTTTACAATTTAGGCACATATCTAAATTTCTGTTTCATACAACTTTGATGACCAAGCCATGTAGTTAACGTCCCCCTATTCTCTAGACACTGAGTAAACCGTTTTCTGACGTTTGTCATGACTTTTACCTGCATATCAGGGGTTATGCTGGCAAATCAATTCCGAATGTTGGTATTCAAAACTTGCAGGGTCCTTGGACTTAGCACATTAACACGAAATATCAAAAATTCCATAGAATATATCACAAGGGGCCAAATCAGGAGAGAGGAGCGGCCACTTCAAATCGCCCCTAGTTGAGATGAAGCACTCAGGGAAGTATTCCTAGAAAATCAACCATCTATGCTTTTGACTTGTAAGCCGACTGAACGACGCATGATAGCGATGAATTTTGCAGAAACAAAACTTTATAGTCACGCCTCTCGAACAAAACCACTGGTGCTCCCGTACGACATCAACCGACCGAATAACGCCCATTTTAAAAAAGGAAGTTATATTGCCGCACCTTGTGCTATCGATGAATTTCAACACTTTTCCTGAACCAACTTCGCATTTGTCAACGACAGTGAAGTACGTAGATGGAGATTTTTTGCAGGACACATTATTAGCGCGAAAAATCATATTTGCGAATGAAATCAGCACTAACTAAGTAACACAGTGAAAGAAATTTTGGCTAAATAAAATCTACGACTCCAAGAAAAGTTCCTTATGTACCTATATGTTACTGGGAAAAGGCTGTCTCGATTAATGCAAACGTTATTTCTTCCTTCTTTTTTTCTTTCCACAGCTAAAATAATCAAAATTATGGAGTTGACACTTGGGCAAAATTGAGTTGTACCTCAATTTTGCACTTACTTCTCTGAATATAGCCACGTTAAACGGATGGATATGGTGGAAATTGATCGATGAATATAAATGGATCCTAATAGGACGTTTGAAACTTACTGTAGTAGAAAACTACTATTTTTCCCATTAAAAAGGTTTCTAAAATGTACTTATCTGGAATTTTCTAAAGTATCCAAAGTGTTATTGCTAGCAGATTAGGACAGATAGGGAAAGTGGCAAGGAGGCACTATATTACAGCAAATCTATTTTTACACTCCATTCTGTCTTAAGGATGCCTTAAACATTTCAGCGAGTCTGCTATCCTCCTCCCCTAACTCCTGTGCGCAAGGATTGAACTCCCCCTTGGTCTCTTCACTAGCTTTAGAAAATTAGCTTACTTGAAGGCCTTTCGGAAGTAGACATATTGACAGATCGAAACGTGTGTTACAGCAAATGCTGCAGTTCAAGGTTTTCATGCTCATGGGTAAGACGGGAAAAAAGAAGGTTTGTCGGGTACAGAGAACAACTTAAACTAGAGACTGTTCAAGTAGGAGCTCTCCAACCAAACGATATATTTTACATTATAGACGTTTTGGTTTTTATTTACTACAGAAAAGCTTAAGGGATTGTAAAATAAAATATTCAGCACCTATTACAACATACACCATAGGTAATTCTTGAATTTTCTTAATCTGAGTCATAGAAGTGAACAGAGTACTGATCAAAGCGTTATTCTTGATGCTAAAATGAATATTATACGTGTATGGATAAGTTTAAATGCATTCGGTGAAACTAAATCAATACCACTTATTTCGTGTTAAAGTGGATTTCAATTATAAACAAAGTTATTGGCAAACAATTGTCCAATGAGTCGATAATTCTGTAGTAATAGAATATTTAAGACGGAAGAAAATATGATTCAGGCTCTGAATATTTTTGCCATTAGTAAATAAACTCTTGAGCTCAAAAAAGTATAAAAGCCTCTCTTTCATATTTTTGGAAATGATTGACAATTTTTCTTCTCAATAATAAAATTTTTGCATAGCATACATGAATTTGCCCAAGAGATTTGAAAATTTGGAAGTATACTTTCGAGTTTGTTCCATGAAAAGCTCAAATCGCATCATATTTAGCTGTCATTTTCAAGGATAATCTATGCCCAGTATCATATTTCAAAGTCTCAACCGTGGCAAGCATAAAGTGAAGAAGAGCTTGGCATCGAAATTTCATTAAAAATATCCCGCTATCATGCATTTAAAGGTGATTATGAAGAGTTGCTTAAAAAAACCGTACCACATTGATACAGCAAACACATACAACATGAAATTGATAGTTAAAATAAACCTTTAAATCTAAATTATTATTAGAGCAGTTATAAGGATCAAATTAGAATAACAATCCATAATAATTCACGAAACTTTTGATAATAGGATACAATGTATGTGAGAAAAATGACTACCTAATTTATTAAACTCTTTCATTAAAAATGAATGCAAGAAGGAAATTCTACTGAAAGAAAAAATCCTCAAAGATGTCGAGGTCATATCCGCCGATACCCACATTCGGTAACGGTCAGTAATCCTCGGCGAAAGGATTGTATTTTTAAGCTTTAAAAATGGAGCCTCTCCAAACACGCAGTTTACGCTGCGCCATTTACTTTTCTTGAACCAGTCAGTGTTTGTGGATTTGTTTCAACCCGTAACGTAAAATTTTAATATACGCCCGACATCAACGGAGAACATGCACACAAAACACGAGGCGTGGGGAGGAGAGAAATTTCCCCGGGACCCAAAAAGAGAGGGGCAGACGGGGAGAAAAATGAGGAAGACGCACGGTGGATCGACGCACCACGCGCTCCAACCCACCCCCACCCGCCCATCCACCCAGAGTTCATTTTCATAACATTACGATCCGCCCCCCTCTCTCTCTCTCTCTCTCGCCTGCGTGGCTTCCATTTCTTCATAACACCCGACTCCTGGCTCGTGGAATTCCGTTCACTTGGTTTGCTCATACTTGTGCACACTCCCGTGGACCAAACTTCCTTCCTTCCTGACTGGCTGAGAGAGCGGCCCTTCTCCCACTCCAAAAGCCTGCCTTTCCGGAAAAAAAGCGTAAGCTCAACGGAACGAAAGGATCTGCGTGGGAAAGGAATGTCCTGGGAAACGCACCTCTTCCCCTATCCCCATGATCCCCTTCCAGGGGCAAAGGAAGAGTTCACAGATCAAATGCGAGCAATGGTAAAAGAACATATAATTGATGGATGTTGCCCAGGCTGGGTGAACTTGCTTTTTATAATGTAGGGAATGATTAAAACTCTGCATTCCACTGTGGATATCAGACGGTATTTATTGATCCCTACATATTTTCGCTACACTGAATGATTCGCATGTGGTAAATATGCACTTTTTCTAATTCCTCAGGTGCAAATATATTTCCCCCATCTTTTCTTTTCCGCCCTTCCCTTTTCTATATAAAAATTTCAAGACTAAATCGAAATATACATACCACTCAAAGATTCTTCATTGTGGCGAAATTAGATGTGAATACTCTCCACCTGATAACCATAGTGACATTTTATGTTTTTGATCAATACCCTGAAGATAGGCCATGTGGGCGTAAATTTTGATTGATTGAAGTAGTTAATTAAAACCAATTGCGCTTTATTTCGGTGAACACACACTTCAGATTTTCAGGACGGAGGTTGGTTGGGATAGCTAAAGGTAGAGGCATACCGTCAGACGAGTAATATTCAGCACATTTATTTCACTGGGGACGGTTCCTGGGATACCTACTCAAGAAAAATTAGCTCATCTCCTGATCAGGGCAAATGACAAAGAGGAAGGAAGTGTCTCCCGGACCCTGAATGTAAGTTATCAAGCCTAGGGCTTAGTCCGGGGTGAGCTCTACCCAAACTATCCCAACCAACCTTAGGGTTGAATCATATAGTGTGTGATGCATGTATCTATGCTCATTGGTAGCCTCGTAAACACACCATAATTGAAATTGAGCGTGTTGATCAAGTTGGTAGACTGCTAGACTATTCGCCCTGTGTTCAAAATTCGAAGGAAAAAATTGGAAGAAACCTTCGCGTAGCTGAAAGGATCTGCTCATGTAACCTACAAGTGTAAAATACATAGGTATTCCTCAGACTTAGTTCGGGGTGATCTCTGACTGAGTCACTGACCCAGTGAATGATAGAAGGTTAGCTGCAAAGGCATTGATGGGATTCGAGGAGGATGAACTAGTTGATCGGTGAAATACCATCCGAAAAACCATGGATTGACTCGGAGGAATACCTAAAAACGCTTTCCATAAAATTTCCCCCTCAGAGCAGACAACCCTTCTCCACCACCCCCTCCCCTTCTTCAGACTCACCCCCTCAAAAACATTCTCTCACTCTTACGCTCGCTGAAGCCATTCAATGTCACATCGTCGACACTTGAGTCACACACTTGAGTGAGTGAACCAAGGGCTCGACGCAGAATTTCAAGTCCGCTTCAATCTCTCCAAAACCGTCAGACACGGTACATGTAGGTCATCTTGTTGAGAATTCACTCCTGGTTGAAAGTATTTTGTACACACGCACGTACTTGTATGTAATTCAATCCCACAGCAATGAAATGTATACATGCGAGGAATTACACTTGAGCCGTCGTTTGCAGTTGACAAGGAGGAATATGCGTGATATATTTTTTTTCTGTTGATAAAGTAAGATACTCCAGTGAATGCATAGTGGAAAAAATAACTCAGTACGCAAGGAGATAACGCAAAAAAATAAACCTTCACCCATTCACCAACGATGCAGAAGTGCTATGCTGAGGTGAAAATATTTTTTCAGGAGGATTTTCAAGGTAAACTTTGAATAGGATATAAACACGCCTTGCACAAAACTGTCACCTATCTTTTCTGTCTAAATGTAATTTGAAAAAACATTTGTGTGTTTGCAGCATCTTTGAGTATATAGCATAGTGCTGAGGATGAAAATTATGACGAAGAAAAAATATCTCACTTTTCATCTGGAATTAATACAAATCGGTATAATTATATAAACTAGAAGAGAATTTTTAAGCACTTTTCTTATTATTGTCTTCTTTTGTGTATGCAATAAACCCTTTTTCTGAAACTTGAGAAAGATGATCTAGATTTTATCTTTTAGAATAACATTTCAATTGAATTACACCAAATATTTGCTACTGTTTTGGAAGGTCACCGTGGAGACTCCTATTCACGGGTTAGTATTTCATTTCAGGAGCACTAGTAAATGTTTTTGTCAAAATATTCGTGTATCAAAATCATGGATGATGATTATAAATTATGATGACATTATATATATGAAATAATTCACTACTTACACAGAGAGGTTAACTTAAGCATTTTACTCCGAGTTTTTGGATGGGAATGCGTACTTTTTCAAAACCTCTCGAGTAATATTTCTCGAGCTTTCCGGCAACTTTGCATTGCGACTTCATAACAAAAAATTTCGAAAACATTTTATGCAATTTAATTGAAATTAAACTTATTTTAACGGGGAAATTCTGACAAAGATACACACTACATGAAAAAAAATCATATCGAAGACAACGACTTGCAAGAAATCTGTAAAATTCAATTAAACTTCTGAATATCATTAAAACTAAGAGACAAACGCATGCAGAAATCAGTCCCCAATATATATGCCAGCTACGACACCTTACACATTAAAATGCCAGTCCAAATGATATGCGCAAACAACATTTCAAAGTCAAAACATAATTGTCGTTTTGACAGGAAATATAAGTGGAATTTCATGAATAGCCGCATGAGAAATAAAAGGTTAGATAACTTGTCTATGTCAGCACATATACGTTATTCACCACTTGAATAACCATGAAAAAACTAACAGACGCATCGTGCCAAAAATGTAGCAAGTTTCCCAGAAGAAAATCACAGATTTTCCTTCAGATCAGATCGTAAAGCCGACGTGCACCTACTTAAATCGAAAGCAAATTTTTGTACTGGTTTATATTTTTATGGATACGTTATGCAAAGCATTTTTTCACGAATAATTCATTCTAAGGGATCGCTGAAACCAGAATCCCAGCTCGATAAAATGTTTCGCCTGTCATCCGACGTATGCAGTTCAATTGCTGGATACACAAAAATTTTGTCATCTAACCACAACACACATGAGTTTTTTAAATGGGATAAAATAAATAAAATTTCTTTCCTTGGATATTCGGGCATTTTCCACCTCCATTGCGGTCGACCGCAAAAACTGAAGAACTCCAGAGCGCGGTCCAACCGCAATGCGACGACTTTCAAAATAGTACAATTCACATGAGGCATATTTTTCTCGACGATGGAGTAGCATTACATCCGTATGCCGAATATCTCCGAGTTAACCCGAGTCCAATGTTTTTTTTTCATTTGAGCGACTCTTGTGCCACGGTGATTTTTATTAGCGCATCTCATTCCCAACGCATGGTGAAAGACGTTTTGCACAAAAAAAAATAGGTCACACAGCGAGGGAGAGAATGCTTGCATTGGAATAATGCAGTTCGCGAAACTATCCCAAATTGTTGATGTCATAATATTAAATGGGTGAGAGCGGAGTGCTCCGCTAAGGAGGTACTATTCTGCTTACTACGCTGACCCGACTGGATTTTCTTATAATATTTTTAAAAATAAAATAACGCCATTCGAATTTGAATTTTTTTCTAGCCTATCATTCCTTGTGATTCTACCGCTGATAAAATTTGGATTTTCAAAGTATTGCTTTGTTTCGCTGCACCGACCAGACGATTTATTCTGTTTTAGTCTTATATAAGTCTATTTTATATAGCAGGCTGATTTCCTCAAATAATGTTAAGCTCAATACATTTCCCTCTCTTTATAAAAAAAAATTTTAAACCCATCAGTACATATGCTCTCTGCATAAGTGTTGATACCTTTTTCTATGCATCGGCCATGATTCATGTAATTTTTATTGTGTATCTAACAGCAAAGTTAACAATGAAAAAGTAGAAAACCTTCGAACAGCTTGCTTCGTGTGTAGAGGTAAAATGATACCAATAAATTGATAAAAAACTCTGTAAATCGCATTAAACTCAACTCCGGTCACAATTACTCGACGCGATCATTTACGCAAGTTTTGGGGTGCGAAAAATTAAGGGTTAATGGCTGAAACTAAGTCATAAGGGCAATTACTAAAAATTTGAACTTGAGTAACCACGTTAATGCTAATAGTCGAGAGAAACCTTTCTTTATTTTACTGTTCTCTCCATTTGTAACTTTTAATTTCCACTCAGTTTAGTTTTTGTAATTTTTCTCTTATTTTTATTTTTTCAAATCCCCCGATTTACCTTTGCGTACAAACATTGAACCATTTCTTTTTCTGCGTATGGCCAAATCAGTCTAAATTGCAACTATTAGAAAAATATTTTAATAATGCATTATCATCAAAATAACAGAATGATGTATTTAGAAATAAAATTGATCGTTTAAATTTACTCATATGAATTACAAGACGAAATATCAAGAGGAAAAATACAGTGATAATAAGTCAGTGGGGTATTTAGGTGCTGGATCACGTCAGTTGTATATTCGATAATGAATAATAAGTGGACAGCCGTAGAGAACTCAATTTTGCGTTTCTGATTGGGAAAAAAATTGAGATCGATATTTCGTGACCAATCCTTGCCATAGGATTTAGACCTTGATATGCGGGAAATTAATTACCTATCCGACCAAAATATTTAGCCTACAGCTGAATACTAATAGTCTAATCATTGCAACAGTTAAATTCGATATCCTACGATTGTTTGAGCTATTAGGAAAACAACTGGTCAAGTTTTTATATTGTGTTGAAAAACTGCAATATTTTCAACAAATAATCGCTGAAGTACATGCCTGCAGTAAACCTAGGTTTCAGAAGGATATTTTAAATTAAATATTTTCTGTTGTTTTGGAAGTGACTTCTTGGATTTCACTAATAATTTTCAATGAATACGAAATAATATGAAATTTGTAATTCCACCTATTATTATCACTACATTTCACTGCAACATAGCTCTAAAAGAGGATATTTTTCATCGTACTACATGTAGATGTAAACTTATGTCATAAATTCATCTGGAAAAACGACGTTACTCTTATAATCAAAAGAAACTGTAAACTTATCTATATAACATGAAGCCCCTTAACGACCACTCATTCATTCATTCATTCACGTATACAAATGTTTGGGGTGAACGAGACGAGATACGGCAAAAAGTCTAATGAAGACCCCCTCTAAAATTGTCTGAAACCCCAGGAAAAATTATGAAAACACTAAATTTACAATTATTTATCCGTCTATTCATATAAAATTGAGTGTATGGGGATTAGTTCAAAAAATGGCCACCAAATTCCAATGGCGGCGCGGCAGTCATACAAGCAAGCAATCATAGCAACATATTTGTTTATGCAAACAAGAGGAGCTAAATTGGGAAAGAAGATTAAGGAATTAAAACGAAAAACTAAAAAATATAATGAAGAAAATTAAGAAAGTAATATTTGAAGTGATTTCTTTGCGTCTTCTTTCCGCAAGAGCAAAGATCTGTTTAAATCAAAGCGCATTCAAATGAAAAGCGGAAAAATGTAAGTTAGGAAATTAGAAATATAAGTTAGGAAATTAGTTGTTGTTTTTGGTATATTACATCGAAAGTGTGGTGGTTATGAATTTCAAAGTTAACAAGTGCACTAAATGCCTTTTTAGAAATATGATTCGTGCTGTTGACTATAGTTCGTATCTTGTTGGCGATACACGATTGTAGTAGAAAGACTTTTGAACAAGTCTTACATAATATAGGTAGGTAAAAATGATTTTATTTTCATTTTTTGTGATGGTGATAACTTTTTATTTTTGTTTACGTTCTTTTTTCCGTTAATATCCTTTTTAATGTACAATGTTATCCGTGAGCTGCAGGAGTGAATAGGCAGTGAATAATACAATATGGAAGATAAGTGCAAATAAAAGTATTTCTTATTCAATTATTTGTCTTGCGAAAATCACTTTTCCTTGAGTGACTAAGTTATTCAACTGTGAAAATTATCGAAATCTTGACATTCCCAATGTCTTGTACACCAAAGGTTGGGATCCGTTACTCGCCAGATTTATTGCGCATTGCGATATTAAAGCTGAGGAGATATTTGTGTATCCCGATTCATTAAAACGTTAAATAGAGGTATTTCTGAAGTGAAATCATTCGCGATCACGATAAATAATATTTCGGTAAAATTCGTCATACTAGCCCCAATTCATGCTAAGGCGCATTAGTTCTAGATATTGATATTCTGTCCCTACGTAATTCGCTTACGAAGGGGAACAGCTGTTACATCTTATTCGTATATCAAGAATTTGGTTGACTTTTGTGGAAAATAATTAATAAACGTGTTTTTCATTGTAATACGTGAAGTCGTTATGTTATGATATTACGTATGCATTGGGTGTTACAGTGGAACGTGGTCTCAAAGTTTTTTTTATTTGAATTGAATAAGTTAGAGAAACTCATAGAAATTTATTTTACTTTTTTAGCCCGTCAGAAAAACGTCTCTTTATAAATATTTACATTCATATTGTAGCCTACGTACCATGCGCTCGTTTTACGTGAAAGTGGAAATATCGCTTATACCTAAGCTAGCCAGCTTAAAAGTAAACGATCCTTAAGTAACAAGTAGCAAACAAAAAGTGTAAGACCTACCACAGTGAGCATAACAGGCCGGAGGCCTTTTTCGGGGGGGCCTAGGGGGGGCAGAGCCCCCCCAGCGAGCATAGCGAGTCATATATTATGCACCAATTATCAGTCGCCCATTGTTACGAAACGCTTGCTAAAATCATCCCAAGGATCGATGCTCAAAAAGTGACGGTTCTGTTGCTCAGAACGTATTCATGGTTAAAACACTTCAGAGCCTTGGTTTAATTTAGTTTCTCATGCAAATTTTTCTTTGAGCACGAAACTTATTTTTGGCTGTCATTATTAAATATGCATGCATGAAGGTATAGCGATTAATAATGGGCAAAATTCCTCTAAGAATCACTGGAGAAATAATGGAACTGAAATTGAAGAGAGTTCTAAAGGCCTTTGAAAATCTCCAAAAAAATGAATTATTATTTTTCGCAATATAGAGATTGTATCTAGAACGGAGAGCATTGATTCATGAGTCTGCACTCTCGCGATAAATTCCAGTTAAGCCATTAATGGGTTGGCGATAAATGGAGAGGATTACTGGTAAACGCTAAACGAGTGTACTCTAGAGAACTTGATAACAGCTGAAATGGGCCAGCAGCCTAGGGTAACGGTCATTTGATTTGCTAGCGTAGTTTTATTTTACCTTTCAGCGTTTTCAAGAATTTTAATATATCATTGCGAAATATTATCGTTGCCATTATGGCCGTACAGTAAACGTGGGGGGCGTGCTCACTGAGAGAGAACTTTTAATGCGATTAGTCGTTAAATAGCTCTACCTTAATGTTTCCCAGTAGCCAGGAAATATTATACGAAGTAAAATGAAAATTATGGTTGTACAGCTACCCCTGGATTGATTTTACACGTCTTTAATATCCCATGTCAGATTTTTTTAACATTCGATTTACTACGGTAATAGGTTCATGGTAGAGGATATATATTGATACGCTGCCTAGAAAAATTAATAGTAGTGCCTTAGTTATTTTGATGAAAGAATATGGCAATGATAAAAAGAGAAATATTTTTGGGCAAAGGTGCTTGATAGACTTAGGAAACATTTTATTTCCAAAATGAATATCTTGCTTCAGTGTAGAAGATTGTATACGATGCCGTGTACAATACATGGTAAGATATAGTTTTCTTGATAATTTTTTTTAGCTCTCAATTAAAATTTAAAATGTACACCTGTTATGTTTTTAAAAAGTTCTCTTCATCAAACTGCTCAACGTGATACAGTGACAAACATGGAAATATGGACTATAATTTTTTCACGGACATATTTCATGAAAAAGAATTATGCTCGTCGTTGTCAGACGATCTCTGTCAAACAAAGATGATAAAAGTAATTTTGCTAAACACTTAATATGAAACTGCCATTGGAGAGATTTTAAAATAAATACTTTAAAATTATGCAATGAACACCGTGGATTGGACTCAAGAGAGCAGTTGGAAATTTTAAAATTATTGAAAGTCAGGACAGCACTCTGATAAATGAATATCTTTACCCATCCTTTTCCCCTATTCTAGCGTCCGTTTTAAAATTCATCTCTTCCTCCGTTAGGTAACTAGGTAACAATAATAAGATAGATCATAATATACTCCTGGAGATTATAATAATTCATCGAAACCCGGGTCGCGCTGTGTAAAAAAGCAGTGGTATACGTAATAGTGTACTATCCAAGAAAACTTAACAGAATGACACTAAAAAACCGAGCTAATGAGCCAATTGTAAATATATGACGCTCTGACTGAATTTTACAGAGATTTAGATCACATCAAAAGCTTAAGAGAGCGATGATCCAACCTTTTATTTTTATAACTCCCAGAAATCGCAATCGCACGAAAAAATAAGTTCATTTGCTTAATGAATACGAGTGTCCGTTACACTTTCCCTCTCCTGTCATGCCGTCTCCCGATTCTCTAATATTGGTCAAATTTCCTCATTAGGCTCAACTCACACATTATCAACCCATTAGCACTTTCCATACCACCTTTTCTATCTCCATCATATACAGTTTTATTCCAAAATGTGATATCTACACCTTTAATATGTATCATGATCTCTCGAAACTACTTCTGTTACATTCACGACGACTACTCAGACACGGGAGTCATAAATACATCACGGAATAGCGCAGTGATTATTTGACCGATGAGCACGCCAAGGTTTGACAAAAGTTGAACATAATAAAGTTCAAACATATTAGTTTTAAAATACATTGAATTTTCTTTAAAACTCAATTAAAATTTAAGATGAATCTCGAGATGAATCTCGAGATGAAGGAGCGTTTATAGTAAGCTGTGATAACTTTGATCCATTAATTTCCTAAAATTAATAACATTATTTGTAATTTAATACGTGAAATTAAAATCTGAGAACAAATACACTTTTCCTAGTACAAAAGTATCTATTTAAAAAAAATAAGTCCATCAATATCATTATGTAAACATTTGAATTAATCATCATCATCTTACATCTTATTCCCCGAAGAATCGATAACGTAAGCAAGGCTCATTTTCGTGCTACTGGGAGTCAAATAATATAGTACAATTGAGGAGTTCAGCGTAAATAATACTATCAAGCATGATTCTATCTTCTGAACAAATTTTAAAGTGAAAGTGTCGCCAACTTTGTAAGACTCAGCTAAAGACTAATAAAAGGGCACGTGGCTTATGAAATGAGTCTTCGAACGAAAACGCTTTTCACGGAATTTCACGCGTGTACCCTAGCAGTGCGAAAGTGCACCTTATTCTCACGCCCTTTCGCTTCTCCCGCCCTCGATGAGGTATTGAAGCGCCCTCCACGACTTTCCTCAGCATTCCACACTTCCTCTTCTTCATCTCATTTCGCCGTTCCATTTCCAAGCCACCTTGTGTCCCGGCAGAATTTCATTATTCGACCGCTAACCCTGCACCCTTGTGCGTAATCCCGCGCGAATGGAGTGAAACCGACTTCCCTGAGCACGCACCATTGCTTTTTTTCTTCATTTCCGTCACAACTCCTCCACTCTTCCTCCCAACCGTCTTACACCTAGGCACCGCCAAAGAATTCTCTCCCCAAAAACTTCCCTCCAACTTCTTAAACCTTCTCGTCATCCTAAAACTCGAACCTCCTCCTCAACTCTTTCCTTTTACTTCCCTTTGACTTCCAAGAAAATTAATTCGCCTGAATTTATATAAAATTCTCCTGTTCTTTCAATTACCACCCACCTACTCCCTCCACCTTCTCTTTCTCATTTTTTCGCCATCCTCTTCGCGTAAGAACGTACGTGATATATTAGTCCTCAAAATTTAACGCGAGTCTATCAGTTTCAATTATTTTAGAAGCATCCTTGTTGACCATGTAAGACCTTGAGCGATGTAAAAGAGAGCATAGAATGGTATAGGCTCAGAGGAGTACCAATATAATGTTACTATTTGTACAATGGTACAGTATAGGAATATAGTATATGCTCGAGTACCTAATATTTTCCCGAAAGGAGCCACAGTTTGCCCATATTTTGTTTCTTTGACGCATTGCACTCATTTTCTTTGGATCCTAATCTGTAAATATTTTATTTTATATATTCTAGTATTTGTACACATAAAAGGAAGCACATCCTGGAAACCATGCAAAACTTCTTCACCACGACTCGTTGAAATACGTGTAAATTAAGACCGTTTTGAATGAATGACTTAACATTTGTTTCTCCATAGAATTGTTTATTACAATACGATCAAAAGATGGCTTTGACCACTCAATAATAAATTGGCCGTAAGTGTCATCTTCTCACCAACGGAAAAACGTTCTGTGGAAAAACAAAGTTTATGTTGTCCATTCAAAATGTTCAGCAAATTCCAAAGAGTACCGCCGGAAAGCGCCAGAAAATATAGACCGAGTTTGCAAAAACAGTTGCGTTGCATATTTGCTTTGGAAAATAAAATATGGACTTCACATATAATACTTATCCACACTAAAGCTAACTTTAATGCAATTTTTATTGATTTTTTTTGTTTATCCTTTCATGGTTCAGCAAAACGTATTTTAGAGCATATTTTCTCAATTGAATCATGTTTAGTTTTTTTCTTGGTTGAAGCAAAAAATATTCATTGTCAGAAAAAGTTTTTGGATGCATAGCAACCCATCATAAAACTATAATCGTAGTACTTAAAGGGGAATCTCCACCTGGAAAATCGGAGAGACGACGGAGCTCACATATCTAACGAAATCGTAAAGATAACTTTCACAATGTCATTTTTAAATAATAAAAAAGGAAAATATGTTGTCAAATAGTTCTCCAAAAGTGAAAACAGCAGATAATTTTTCGCATTATGAATCAAATCTAATTAGCAGATGAATTAAGACAGCCGTGAATAAACGAAAGAACAAAAAAATTTAATTTATTTTTTTGATTTTTCAAGAAGAATTTGATTTCCTCTCTCATTAAACTACTTTTGCCTAATGGCCAAATGATAATTCAACTCATACAACCACCAAATATTCAACGCTTTCTTTAATTTCAACAGTGCTTGCAACATCGTGGAATATATCAATTGTCGAATAAATCATGCTCTTTTGGTTGAGAGCAGACAAACTATATTATCTGGGCGTAAAAAAGCAAAAAGGTCGTCTTTTCCTTGCATAACAGGGTTCCAAATTTTGACTTTAATGATCGTCAAGCGCCCTTTAACTGCGACCCGTTTCATGAGGAAAAAAACAAATTTTGGCAAGCAAGCTAGTAATTTCATTTTATTCCTCTAGCCATTCAAAGTTTACATCCCCTAACCACAATCCGAATATTATTATTCATCTTTCAAGATAAATAACCGCCAAAAAGAAAAGAAATTCCTTTCGATCCCTACACCTTCTTTTCAGCTTCTTTATTTTTTTTATTTTAACATCCCAGCCAATCCATTTATCATTTTTGGAAAATTCGATCTCACGGTTCCCTTCGCTCCATTTATCTCCCCCGCCCATATCTTCACTTTTTTTTTGAAGCGTTCTTTTTTCCTTCCATGTATTTCATTATCAGCCCTCAAATATTCCTTCAACTCCCTCTTCCTCTAAAATACTTTTAGCCCTCCTTATCAGCATGACATAAAAAAAATCCGTTTCCCATTAAAGAGGCAGTTACAGTTACAAAAAGATCCATCTCTCTTCTTTCCTTGATAAAGACGAAGAGCATGAAAGGGGTTGATTATCGCGTGAATGGAATTAATGGAAAAAAAAGTTTTAAATGGAGCGTTAAATGGAAAAGAAGAGACAGGAGGACAGTAAAATGAAGGAAGATGAAGATTGAAAGGAATCTTCTGCGCATTTTTAACTGCCAATTTGGCTAATGATTACAACTGTCGTCGTGAAATTGCTAATTCTGAGTAACCAGGTGTCGGTAACAGGCCTTGTTGAATCCAATATGGTGAATCCTATTCAGAAACTGGGATTCAATCCTCTATCAAAGCCTTGTTACCAGAAGATCGTTTAATGCTTGTTCTCAAGCTAATCCTTTAAATTCGATACAATTCACAATTCGGTACCGAGTAATTAGTTCAAATGCTAATGATGTGATTATCCCTCCTTTAAGTGAAGATTCAGTTACTAGAACACGTACTCAAGAATTATTAAGAGTCAACACCAAAAAAAATGAACTATTTATAACTTTAAGCTCTATAACATTACTTAACCGCAAAAGCAAGACAATAGAAATATACTTAGCAAGCAATAGTAAACAAGTACTAAAGGTATAGTTACAGAGATTTAGAGTAGGTACTAAATACGACCGAAGAACTAAACAGAAGAGAGGGACACTTGAATAATGGAAGATAAAAAATTAAAGATAGAAAAACGCTAGTAAGATCATCAGCGACTAATGATCCATTTCACCGGGGTATTTATGGTGAATGAGTCAACACTTTTGTCACACACAGCATTTATAGTCTTTTCCGTGTACTATTATCTTACTGGCTTAGTGAAAATCTTCCAGAAAGGCTGAAATAAAGCGCAATATTCGAAAAAGGATTGATTCCTAGAAGTGAGCGAAAAGTTTCACAAATATTTCTTATAAACTTACTAATGATGGTAAATATATCAAACGTATACAAACAGTTTAATTTTCATCAATAATTGCAATGGAATCACTCACTTCTCTAACATTTTTGCAGCTCAAAAACAATTGG
Source organism: Ischnura elegans (assembly GCF_921293095.1). Classification (NCBI taxonomy): domain Eukaryota; kingdom Metazoa; phylum Arthropoda; class Insecta; order Odonata; family Coenagrionidae; genus Ischnura; species Ischnura elegans. The sequence continues at coordinate 27,345,898 of NC_060246.1, forward strand.
GCACCTGTGGAGCAAACTAAACATCGAAACACTGTATAAGAACCTCTTAGAAACAATACTAAGGACCGATTATCCATTGCACACTTGGATATCTGCAATACTTACATAAGTATTACTCAAGTAATTTGGGGTAACTCTGGTGAAAAATGGGAGATAAAATAAAAATAAGCTCTTAACCTAATACCTTTCATCCAAGTGTGAAAATTGAATCCTTCAAGGCACTTCTTGGTCTGTACTCACCTGTAAAGGAAAAAAATGGACATGAATATGACCATAAATACAAACTGTTTATTCTGAAAATGAATGGTGAATTCAATGAGGACAAAATAGGATCTTATTTTTTTTCAAATCAAACAAAGAACGCAAAACATAAATGAAATCTAATATGACAACTAATGAAAAACTAAGCTCATGAATATTTACCACTAAAATCCTGCATTGTTAGCACATGACATAGCACATTATTAGCTTGCTTATTCGGAGTTCAGCCAGAGATCAGCAAATCTTTTCCACAGCACTGGCATTTATTAATTTTTATTCGAATTGGAAGTTTCTGTAAATATTAGATGGAAGCACAAAAACAAATATTATCATTACAAATGGGTTTCCTCTTCGTTTACTCAGATCGAATGTTGGTGCATGAATAGCCCAGATTGTAAAATAAAATTTTTAATATTTAGCTTAATTTCGAAGGCATCATTTTTTGTTTATTTTTGAAGCATGAAGGGGTTCCATCAAATTCATTAGCTGGTTTCATATTATAGGAATCTTTACAGAATCGTTGAGCAAATCATGGGCTGAATTCACGTATCGAATTCGGAGATTTTTTATCCGATGACATTAAAAATCCTCTGATGACATTGTTCGTTTGCCAACTTACTATGGTAGACGTGATCACGAGAAGAACGTAAAGGAAATGCGATGAAAAACTGATAGATTTAAAATTTCATTTTCTCCTCGTATTACTTAGTAAGGATAGCAAAGATGTCTCGATTATTAAAATTAATTTCGTTTCTGGGTCGGACAACTCATTGCATGTTTTTATTGTTTCCATTGCTCTAACCTTACATAGATTTAATGTAGGAATTACTAACCCTTGACAGGTTTTGCCTTTGCATGAGTGTGGGCGCATATTTTGTTATTATGCGTAGTATTTTTATAACCACGTGCTGTGCGTGTGGGGATCCCCTTACATGCTGCATGCTGGTGACTAGTCACTTCTGCAAATCACCCTAGAGGTAGCTAGTCGGGTAGGCACATGAAGAGGCAAAAGTCATCTTCTGAATCAATAGTCTTATATTCATTTCTTTCATCACAATGGGATTCAGAACATCTTTGATTGGCGACTGATGCTTTGAATTCATGGCACGCAGAGCGGCTCGGTAGTTGCGTTTACTACCGCGATAGAGTCTTGCTTTCGCCAGTCTACAAGTTCCGGTGCTGCCGCAGTCGTGCCATTAGCGAACTTCATGGAGATGGTACTTTGTGAGGTAAATCTATGTCCACAGAGTGGTGCTTGCCTTCCACCTTGCAAAGCAGAGGCAAGTGAGTCCCTTTTAGTGTTAGACACTATTTATTGAACCCCTCAGTTATATCTAGTTTCTTTACATTGCTCCCAGATTTTAGGAGACAATATTTGGCAGGTTCTTTTCTTGGGCTATTTTGTACATAGGTAACAATTATAAACACGAATTTTTTTCAAAATATAAAGAAAGACAACCTTTGAACAACAAATATTGCCAAATTAGCTACAAAGGAAGTGCTGATGAACACTTCAAGAAGGACATGAATAGTAATGACATAGGAAAAAATGCTATAAAATGTGAAATTTAATTCAGCGCTGAGTATAAAATAATTTTGTATGACTACAAGAGAATTAAATGGGAACTTCTTTCGGCTAAATATCTGACTTTTTATGGTTTTTCCAAAAATGAAACTCATATAAGGACATCGGTCACCTTTTTCAAATACCATACATCATCCACCAGCTTCTTTGCACATCAATGTTGAAAGCTAACCCCACCAAACCTTGCGCATTCGTTTTTTTTTCTTTTTTGAAGCTGGACGTCAGATTGCATTAAGGAGCAATCCAGGGCAACTTTGATTGTTGTATTGCATGGCGGATTATAGCGGATTTTTTTAAATTGGTAGAGAAATTAGCAAAATCTTGGTGACTAATGGGTACAAAGCCTTACTTTGTTCCTATAGGTTCTATGGGCGATGGAGGTGCTAAGAAAAAGGACAAACTTTTCGAGGAGAAGCCGAAAAGTTTGTCCAATGCTTATCTTACTACATCGTGGTATTCGACGCTTACCCCATGGTGACACATTCTCTTGGTTGGTCATATTTTCATATATTACTAAAATTTCATTTATTTAAGCTTAATGTTACCCTTGTTATCTATCTGGTGCGAAGGTCACCGAATTTAACCAATTACTGAGTATATCACGTATTTTATCCCACGTGCAATTAATATCAATCTCCATCTGACTTGGCAATAGTATTCGTCTTATTTGGCCGTATTTATCTTTTATCGGAAGTCAAAATATTATGAAACTCCGTAAGTTAAAATAGAATTCGTCAGTTGACATGGCGCTGCGCCGCGGGTGGCTTCACAAAGGTATCATGGCGTAGTTCAGAGTCTGCCATCCTTAAAGTTTTAATTTTCATGGTGAATGTCACCCCGAGTTTCGCCTCGTTTCACACTACGAACTAAGAGATCGATTTTACGGAGAAGGGCAGGACGGATGAATGCAGCTGATCTCGCCTCGTCGCGAGATGCGAAAGGGCGTCAAAGGTGTGACTGCAGGGTACAACTGGGCTCGTGAGCGGCCGGCGGTCGGCGCGAGGATCAGCCACTTTTATTATCAACGCTCACGGTGAAATGGGTCAAGGTAAAGTGACAGTGGTTGGCGGGGGATTGTTATTTCCAGCGCGGAGCGAGATACCAGCGCGAGGTAGAAAGGGATCTTAACGGCGTGAACTAGAAGTAAGGGTTCATTGAGGGCGGTGGCAGTTTAATATTTACACGCGAAGGGTTCGCTTCGCTTTGAGTCGCCCGCTTCGCTTTCATCCCTCTCCCGAATGGAGTGGCCAACTGTCGTTTGCGTCACCGTCCGGCCCGAGGACGGATATTTGCCGAAACGGCGTTGGAAAAATAAAAGCCGAGAGAAAACAATTTCGGTCGTATTTCAGCTTGATATTTGATGCATGCAGTTGACATGTGGCATAATGCGTTCAAAATTATATCTCGATTCGCTGAAATTAAGGAATTGATCAGAGTTGCCACATCAAAAATAAATAATTCATAATTCAATATATCTGTCCGAACTCTGTTAGAAAAAAAGTTTGGCAATTTATAAAAGATAAAATATTTTTAGGGCAATTATACTATAAATTTTTTCAGTAACTAAGGCCTATTTTGAAAGCTCCTAAATGAATAAAATATAAAGCTGATTAGATACCAAAAATACAAGAACTTAAATTAATTATCAATTCACTAACGCAACCTCATCAACTATTATTTACAATTTCTTCATCATCATAAGTCAATTATTACTAACATTGGTTTCACACAGCAGCTTTTCATACCGACGTATTCTTCCCTTTGATATCCTTGATAATCTGCCGTATTCAACTCATTTGGAAACACCTACAGTCTTTCTTCCCATTGTTTTTCTCTAGGAAGTAAAACTTTAGTAATTATTATAGCACCGCGGTTGCTACTTTGGACTAAAAATCTGCATTTCTTTTGGTCAACCCCAATATATATTTTACTAAGAATCCGAGATGGATCCGAAAATTTGAAGGATCAAAGAACTAATTTTATTAAAAAAGTTAGAAATACAATGTTTAGCAATGTATGTAAAAAGTCACATTCTCAATTTCCCATGCATCATTAGGTGACCCTATCCGTTCAGATGCAAAATAACACGACTTATTTAGCGTCTTGTTTACCATAGGACATCATTTTCATCTGATCAGTGATAAGTTTTGTGTGACTGGAATGCGTGACTTCAAATTGCCATGATGGGTCATGTGTGAAACAAATTTTAAATAATCGCTTGATATTTTCTGAAGTGCATCAGAGCAGACACATATTGTTGCTTGAAGGGTTAAAAACAAAGAAGCTATGAAATTCAGTAATTTTCCAGTCATCTTAAGCTAATAGAAAAATAAAGACAATTTTCACGTAAATTTAAGCTACACCAAAGCAAATGCTATTAAGATCACTCATTTGAAAAACAAATTTGACATTGGCTAATAGCATATTTGTGCCAGGAAAACCAATGAGCAAATATGGAAATCTTAAAGCTATAATTTTGAAACAAAAGAAGCTAAGTACAGTAGGTGAAATCAATTGCGTGAACGATAGGATTCTTCCAATGGGTACAATTTCCATGGCCACTATCTCTGTTTGGAAATGGTTATATCTAGGCTTAAAGAGAGGAATCTGGAAAATATACGGAAAGTATTGCAAAAACATTTTATTTTATAATCTCGCATTCCAACTAACTTCAGGAATTTCACAATTTTCGAATAATAGTTCAAGTGCAAGCGATAATTCATTTCTCGTAAGAAGGTGCTATGAGCATCAACAGTGGCGTAACTATGGGGGGGGATAGATAGATGGGGATGAGGGGATAGATCCCCCCAGCCCCAAAGCCTCAGAGAATTAAAAAAAAAAATATTAAAATTCTTGTCAAGTTTTGACATATAATAACTGCATCTGGCTCAAGTAAAATTTTAAGTGCCAAAATGATATAAAATGTATTTACTGGGATGCCAATTTTTTTAATTTTCCTTTCCCCGGGAGGGGATTCCCGTTCTACCCGTTTATTCCGAATGTTAAACTAGAGTAAACGCCAGCTGCCGTAAGAAGAAAAGTAGCGAGAGCCATTCTTTCAATATCTATCCTGAACAACCATTGATTACAACAAGGTTCAGATTGTTTTCACTTTTGTTGTAAAAAAATACACCTGGGCATTTAAAGGGTCAATGTAATGCCATCAATTGTTTTGGCATTCCCTTTTCTCACCATCTATTTTTTCGTCAACCCTAAATTACCCTGCCAATCAGGGGCTGATCCAGGATTTTTATCTGGGGGGCTAAAGGGTCTGACTGGTCTTCTCATATTTGAGGTTAAAAACAAAATACAGAAAATATTTTCTTTATTCTTATCAAATATATTAAAGTTATTATTATTAAATTAAATGATCAAGGTTCCGTTATACGCAAAATAAAAAAAAACGTAATGATAACCGTATTTAAAATTTTGTCTATTTTTAAACGTCTGGGAGGGGCATAAGGCAGTGCAGTCACCTATGCTGCTCATCGCCATGTCTCGTATATTCCCCTGCTTGTAATCACATCTTCTACTCCAAAATAAATTCTATCTCCAACCAATTTCCAGAAGTTTCACACAACAAGTTGCCCAAATATTCTTTTCCATTTTTAATAAAAAAATCTATGTGATTTATTTATCATTCAATCCGCAGTTATCATTTCATTAAACTGGACATTTTTCAAAAATCCTTTTACCATTATAATACCCTACCTATTGTGGATTCCACGTGAAATGAGGGTCTGTGTTGATGGCTGAAAGAAATGCTAAAAATAAATAAGGAAATATGTTCCTTGCTCACCTCCCTTTCTCGTATTTTACCCAGATTTTCATAATCTATTCTAATCCCAATGAAAGGTATACAACCAAGTCTAAGAAGAAAGTTTCCATTGCGAGTTACCCGAAAAATCTGCTCTGTTTTTAAGTGCCGCGAACTCTTATCCCAAGTGTGTGATGTACCCTTTAACTCCTCTTCGGGTTAAATTAAAAACTATTTATCTTTATAGCAATGATTTGATAATAACTTTGATGAAGAACGAGATGAATTAAATAAATAGGATGTCACATCGAAATGGAGTAGTAAGAGAAAATTTTTCAACCAAAGTCATTTCTCTGGCCTTCGATCAAGAGCCATCACTGCAGTAAAATTAAATAGGTCACTTCTAAATATGTTTATACCATCAAAATATTCTCCCCAAATGTCATATTTCACGACGGGTATGAAGCAGTGTCAACGTTCTCAATTTTGATATAAACAAAATATCACACACTATTATTTCTTTAACCACCGAGTTCCCTGTACCCTTTAATTCCTTCTCGTCTTCAAATAAAATCATATACTGTTTATAATAATTATCTGATAACAATAAATAATAAATAACGGGGACAACTGTAAAGGGAGTCATATAGAAAAAGTGCGATGAGTGAAAATTATTTTATCAATGTGATTTCTCTGGCACTTTAAAATATAGCCGTCATTTCAGGTACATTAAGTAAATCACCTGTAAAAGTTAATTTACGAATAGCATAACCTCTGTGAATGTCATTTCCCACGAAAAATAAGAAGCAGTGCTAACACTAGGAGGACCGGGGTGATAGCACCTAGCACCGGGGTACCTAGAAGCACCATTACCCGTGATTTTAACGGGTAGTATTTATTTTAAATATTTCTTCGTTTACGTAAAAATTAATTGATAAATGCGTTAGCTATAACATTTCACATGATTTATTAATACAAATTTTTACACATAATTTTACGACTAATATTTTAAATGATCGGAGGTGGCTTCGCTCCTGCTTCCCCTTCGATACCTACCACGCGCCATTAGGGACGGCAAATAAGCTGCTTATTTCCATTCAGAATGTAATAATGAATGTTAAATACATGAATGTGCAAATCTAAACGTCAAGATCACCAGATTTGATATAGTTCAGTGACTTCCTGAATAAAACAAGCGTTATCGTTAGAAATAAAATAGAAACACTTAACATTAACAGGTTTTTAAGGTAGATGGGTATTATAAATCAATTTCTATGCGAAACAATTAATTAATATTCTATCAGAAAACGAACCATAAAAATATGCCAGAATAAATTAAGACGCAAAACAAATTGTTGTCTAAGTAAGTCGAGGTTGTCCGTCAAAATAATGGGTCTGGTCCCTTTAGCGTTAATAACTAAACAAAATGCCACATACTATTTTTTCTTCAACCTCCAAGTTTCCTGCTTACATTTTCCCTAGTTTTTCATCATCCCTCATACTCCGAAAAAAAAAGAAGTTCTGCACCTCCAACAGAGCCCCAGAAGTTTCACACTGCACTGCGAGTCTCCCCGAATGCTCAGCTTGCTCCATTTTTCAGCGCCGCGCACTCTTCTCCCGAGTGCCTGATGCACCCTTTAAACTCCTCCTCAGCGTCCTCGTCGTGTCCTCTCCGCTCGAGGAGGGAGACGAGAAAGAGACAGACACGGAATCGCAGCCCTCTTTCTCTCTCTCGCGATCGACCGGAGAGTTAAAAAGGGAGAAGAGTGCTCTGGCGCCAGAACGAACGCCCCCCTTCCATACTCTTCCCTATGTATATCTCTCTCTCTTTGTCCTTGTTTCTCACATTGCCTTTTTTTCAACTCGATTCGCCCAATGCAGTCCACCTAATCCACAATCGACACTCGAAGAATAAATAAATGCACACAAAAATATTCGTTGTGGCTGCGCAGTAATCGAATGCATTGGCCAACAATGAAATTCCAAATTAAGTTTTATTACTATGGGATCATGTACTGGAGAAAAAGATGCAACTATCCACTTTTTTTACGAAGGGCAGACTGCCAAAATTTGGAGATTCTAATACATTGAACAGCATTTCTGTTTCCCATCAAATGAGTGTGTCAAGCATTTGAGATGGTAGCACTAGGTAGGTCAAACCATCGAAGGGTGATATACCATATGTTCAGAGGGTTGTAGCCCTTTTGTCGGTGTGTATGGTTGTTAGCGTGATTCAACCGTTAATGCTACCATGATTTAGACTCTGTATGTAAGATACTGACACGATTACAAGAATTTAATTAATATTTTCTCAGGTCAATTTTAATTCGCAATTTTAAGTCACTAGTGCTCGTCTTGCACCATTATTATTTTGGCAGATTCCTATTGTGAAATATATTTTGTGAGAATGAAACCCATGGTTAACTCAGAACCATATTTAAATATTTCAAGACTATTCTCCATTTAACTTATTCTTGAAATAATTTGTAAACTTTCCATTTTCGTTGTAGGAATGCTAGTAGCGCTTTGGTTGGTTTGTTTCTTACTTAATTAACAATTGCTCTTTAAGATTAATCAAACGATATGCTTAAGCGAGTATTACTAAAATGATTGCGTATTCTGACCCATTTTGAGATTAGTTGTTTTAATCAAAAAAAACAACGGAGCATGTTGTCACAGATACCAACAATTGATGCACTTATCATTATGTAAGATTACTAACGTTGACAGATAGAGAAAGTTAGGAAAACTAAAGATTGGAACTTATTTAAGGCCCCAAAACCAGCAATGATTAACGTCCTTATGCCTTATTGATTTAAATGTAAAATTTAAAAAATATTCTATCTCATGATTCGGAAAAAGAAAAATCATGCGGAACGATGAAAGCAACGAATTGGAAAGATAATCGTCCCAAGCTAGTTCATCAATTTATAGGACGAAGCAGCCGACGGAAGATAGTTAATTACAACCCGGAATTCGATTATCGAGTCGAAGGGTTGGTGAAGGTTGAACTTCATTTCCTCTCCCCCCAATCGAAAGCCGAAATAAATTCGTCGATATGTGCCATAGGTGGCTGGATTTGTCATGCACCATTCACATGGAATCGGCCCGAATGAGGCACGAATTACGAACTGGAATACCAATTTGCAGCATAGGCTAAAGTCATTGAAAGTTTCTTCTTTCACCAATACATTTCAAGAAGTCAAAAATTTCAAGGCCAACAAGCCCAAAACATTCCATTTCATAGCATCATTTATTGTGAGAAAATGTAGCAAATTCCGCCTTCGACTATTTTTTACCAGAACAAGCACATGACCATTTGAATTCTGCTGGTTTTTCCGGGTATTCTTCCGCGTTTATCCATTTGTAGGACGATATTTCGCCAACGTTCCAGTTGGCTTCCTCAGGTCCACTGAAGTGTTGATGCAGAAATTTGTTCATCTTATATACACCCCGTTTGCCGCCTTTTTTCTCGAGGTGTGCCCTGATTGGTCAGGATCTTTGAAGACCCTTTTCCACGCGCTGGCGAGATTGTAGCCGTCTTCACGGTTGAAGTTCTTTGTCGTTTTGGCGATTTCAATTGCCTCCCTGATTATTCTCGGGTAGTAGCGGCCTTCTTTGTTCAGGAGAGAGGCGTTGTCAAAATCAATATTGTGTGTCGGTCCACTCCATTGGTGTTCCGCCACCGCTGACTGGGTGAAATGTCTATTTTTTACTGCCCTTCTGTGCTCTTGGACTCGGCATTTCAGTGCTCGTGATGTTTGGCCGATGTAGGACTCACCGCAGCTGCATTTAATTTGATATACTCCTCCACAGATGTCATTAGGGTGGTGGTCTTTCGTGTTGACGAGGATATTCGACATCTTGGTGACGCATTTGAATCTGGTCATGATGTTGTGTTTCTGGAGAGCTCTCGCGATCTTTTCCGTGGTACCGGCGACGTAAGGTAGGATAGCGTGTGCCCTCGCCTTTTCTGTAGTAGGGCTCTCTTCATTGGTCCTTTTTGGGGCCATCCGCGACTGCTTACGTTCCATTTTGTGGAAAATCTTCAAGATGTTTTCTCGCCGGAAGCCGTTCATCTGGAAAGTTTCCATTAAATGCCGTTTTTCTTTTTCGATGGAGGCAGCGTCTGAGATGGAGCATGCTCGGTGGAATAATGTTTTAATTACTCCGAATTTCTGTTGTGGGTGGTGATGGGAGTCTGCATGGAGATATCGGTCCGTGTGGGTATTTTTACGAAAAACGGAGTGTCCCAAAGTCCCATCTCCTTTCTTCTCGACCAGTACGTCTAGAAAAGGTAGGCGATTGTCCGTTTCCATCTCCATGGTAAATGTTATGGCAGCATTTTGTACATTCAGGTGGTGCAAGAACTTCTGGAGTTCATCTTTTCCGTGGTCCTTTTCCGGTGAGTCCTACATCGGCCAAACATCACGAGCACTGAAATGCCGAGTCCAAGAGCACAGAAGGGCAGTAAAAAATAGACATTTCACCCAGTCAGCGGTGGCGGAACACCAATGGAGTGGACCGACACACAATATTGATTTTGACAACGCCTCTCTCCTGAACAAAGAAGGCCGCTACTACCCGAGAATAATCAGGGAGGCAATTGAAATCGCCAAAACGACAAAGAACTTCAACCGTGAAGACGGCTACAATCTCGCCAGCGCGTGGAAAAGGGTCTTCAAAGATCCTGACCAATCAGGGCACACCTCGAGAAAAAAGGCGGCAAACGGGGTGTATATAAGATAAACAAATTTCTGCATCAACCCTTCAGTGGACCTGAGGAAGCCAACTGGAACGTTGGCGAAATATCGTCCTACAAATGGATAAACGCGGAAGAATACCCGGAAAAACCAGCAGAATTCATCATAATCTCCGCGGAAGCCTACTTGGAAACATGACCATTTCTATGTACATATGATTATGAAGAGCGCCGTTCAAAACATAACAAAGCAAAGACCTTCTAAGCTCTCATTCCAAGGCAATCGAAAAATATGAAGCATTCTTTTTAAACTTCTACAAAAAAATAAATGTGGAAAACTATACGGTGATACGTCGACTTTCGAGTACCTTAACGCGTGAGCCTAAGTAGAAAAGAAAACATTTAAAAATTAAGATGGGCTTTGTAAAAACCTTTCAGGTACCCTCCTTTCTATGATTGACAAAACTATTAACTAATAGTACATCGCATTTCGTGAAAAAAACAATGCGAAATACCGAGAGGCTTTTTTTTAGGTATTTCCTTATTATATCACTGTATTTACTTGAAATAAAATTATTCAATGTAGCCTTGCGTCAGCTTAATTGCTTTAAGCCATTAAATACCTCATTGCTGTTGCGTAAAGGTCTTTGATATTTTTGGCTAAGGCATTGATTCCAATGAGTGCATCTTTTACGCGGAACGATGAAATAATTCAACCCAAATTCCTAGTTCAGAGATGTTTTGACAGATATAAGTATGATAGATAAGGTTGGACTAAAAAAGCGGAAAAATCCTTACCTAGATATTGATTTACATTTAAGATCTTCTGTCCGTGAATTCAATAAATAAGTAGCACGAGATATCTGAAAAATTTCCTAAAAGAAATAAGGTACTGCATAAGTAAAAGCTGCCCTTATAAAAAATAAAAGAAAGTGATCTCGGTTAGACCTCCAAGTTAGTGTTGCTAGTCCTGAAGGTTAGTGTTACTTGGGCATTGGCTACCGTGCTAAGAATCTTTTTTCATTCTGAGAAATGGCGTTTTAACCTACCTCCACAAAAACTGTATTTAATAGCTCGATCATTAAATAAGACGGCTTTCCGCCGGTGAACATATTCCTCTCCGTCCAACGGTACTAAAATACAGTCGCACACAGTGTTTTTCCTTATCGTCATGACTAAATCAAACTCGCTGAAGATTCTTACTAGCGGAATTCGCATTCAATGATGACTGAACGCTTTTCGTTCCAAAGTGCTACTAGAACGGCGAGGAACCAAGCATGCATCTGGGGAAAATCGATAGGTTTAAGTACCTATGATAATGGCTCGGCGTCAATTTTCAGCACTTATATCGCCAGTTGGGGAAGCCATTCGTGGTCATTTTTCACCGTCTAGCCTCAACTTTCTATCACTTCTCTCCGTAAGGGTATGAGGAAGGTCATCTCAAGTACGACCGTCAAATGGGGCGGACCTTCGGATGGTCTGGGGGAAGGGAGAGTCATGGAGTCATGGTGACGCCATGGACGACGAATGTGGCGTCCTCTTCAAAGCGCCATCAGCCTGATGAAACCCACTCGATTTATGGCCGCGTTAAAGTCGATGGAAATTGCATTGACCGATTCCACCGAGCGCCTCCAACGAGGCGACAAGAATACTCCCTCAGAGTTAAAGAGCGGCAGATGAATGCAGCAACAAAATTACTAACGAGAAAGGGTACACCCAGTGTATATATTAACGTATCGCTCAAGAACATTTGACAAAAACTTGGCAGAGTCTTCGCGAAGAACTAAAAAATCGAGAAGACCTTACATTCTAAACATTAGATTACTACAAGAAAAACATCGATGTGCTAAATTTTCAGACCGACTACGAAATATTCTCTGAAGGAAATCGAAGCCGAGAATTTCAAAATGGCACTACTCCGCTGGCGTAGAGTTTGGAACGAACAGTTGGTTGGTATATTTTTGGAGCTAATATAACCGTGAATTCAATGTATTCTACGATAGAATACCAAGAAAAGTAACGTATGCATCTAGGGATATTACTCCGAGAGATGGGTACGGCAGCTTGGAAAGTGTATAAAAAGACTCTTGTCTCAGTCTCAGAAGACCTCTGCTGAAAGGCTTGACGACGTCTTGGAATTCACGGCTTCAATTATATTGTTTTACGCCAAAAATGCGTAAAACTAAAACTAGGTAACATATATACTTATACACGACAGGTTTGAACGGAAAATGCCGTAGAATCATCTCATCACAGTAGTAGATGAGGAATGGTTAAATTTTAGTGTTACAGCTAGTTCACTGGAATATAATATTTCCACTAAATTACCATGGTCAAAACAAATTTGAAATTTGATGCATGAGTTTTTAACAGCAATGATTTTTGATTATTCGTAAAGTTCACGTACATTCGAGAATGCATTAGTGTTTGTTGCAAAACTAGGCTGAATGGCCTCAAGATGTCTTGCAATTCACGACCTCAATACAATTATTTGTAAAAAAAAGTGTAAAACTTTAACAAGTAACATATAATCTTATATTTGTTGAGAGAGCTGGGGAAAATTCATGCTGAAGAGTATTTGAAATGCAAATTACCGCTACAAATGCCTTTTAAATATGAAATACAAAATACTCTGACATGAGTATTTTACAAAAAAAACTACAAAATGGTATTTAAATCCCTTATTAAACAAAAAGCACATTTTTATGGAAACTAAAAGATCTTAAAGATAATATAATCAGTCTCGGCACGTTAAAGATAGTTGCAAACATGGAGAAAACGATTCTAACGAAAACTGCTGCTGCTGAAAAAAAATCGCTGCTTTAATACCGTAATATATTGTTACCTGATCATCGCCAACATCTTGAAATTATCACCTTGAGACATACATTTTGAGGTACCACCGTGTCCTAGGAGAGGCATCAGAGGATGGAAAAGGGAAACGAGGGGGAGGGAAATAAAAGAGTGGGGGACAAAGAAATAAAATTTATTAGCGCGATGGAACGAATGGCTGGAACAGAAAGGCAATGGGTGACAAGAGAGGGTACGGGACACTTTCACGCTAACGAACAGCTTCAAACTCGCACGAAGGCATTGTTACGGGCTCTTTTTTTCCTAGTGGGACTCGTTTATTCGTTTTTATATTATTAATTCCTCCCGGTCCATTGATTTTCATCAAGGAATCTCGGTCCAGTGTTTTTCCATAATTGATTTGGAGTTAGTCCCAGGGCGCAGGTTGGCGTGGAAACCATTGATCGATCCTGAGAGCAGTCTGGAACATTCGCACAAAAGTGTAATGTGTCTTGCTTCACACCGCGTACCTAAATAAAAAAGTATTTTGCATGAGCGGTGGAAATTTTTAAGATGAATGCGCAATCAAAAGAATAAATGTTACCTCTAGCAATAAGTTAGAGCGAACCAGTTAAAATCGTTCGCTATTAAGGACAAGAATGTCTTTTGCAATCTATGTATTCCCCCATTTAATTTTTTCCTTCATTACCTTAATCAATCAGATTAATCAGTCATTCATCTTTAATATAAGTCTTTTCGCCAAATAATATATCTAAAGGTAGTTTAAACCATGACCTGGCTTTTATAGAATCAGAACTTTCTAAATACGAAAAATAATAGAAGAATTTATGCGTGAAAAACGATATTGAGTCACTGATTAGTAGAAAAATTAAGTAATGAGATGAGAATTTTTCATTTCAACTCAGAGGGTATGCTTTTATACTTAAGGATATGATTTTGTTAAAGGAGTTAATTAACACAAAGAAATAATGGGAGGAGGCAAAGTATAAAAATGATAAAATAGAATGGAGGTCACTTCACCTTTTGAAGAGAGGATTTTACGAAAACGGAATGGGAAAATAAGGAGATTTATGGGAAAATAAGGAGATAAGACCAAGGGCGTAGCCAGAATCAAAACGGGGATGGGAGTGGGGGGCAAGCCATGATCGTTCAAGTTGTAATATATTAGACTGGATAAAGTGAATGAAACCAACAGTTAAAAAAAATTATAATATTACTTTATTAGTTTTTTTAAATTATTTGCTTGAAAATAAATATTTGAATTACATGTCTGACACTGATGTCGTTTTTTAAGGGTTAAAAGAAAATTGCTGAAAATTTTCGTTTTAATCCAGCCCTAATTTTCCTTTTCTTATTTTTTCATATCCTAAAAATACTTGCGATTTTGCTTCTAAAGGGGGGGGGGACTCCATCTCCCCACTGGGTACGCCCATGGATAAGACACAGAACTGTGAGGGAGGAGAAGAACGTACAGAAGACAGGTTTGAACGGAAAAATTTAGAGAATTATCTCAACATGATAGAATGAAACCGATAAAATTTCAACTCAATGTAATATTTACACTAAAATATCATGGTCAAAACAAATTAGGGATTTGATGTATATAAGTTTTTAAAAATATTGAATCTTTGGATTCGTGTAATTCACTCATAAAGCATTAACGTTACGAAAACCAATACTTCTAGGCAGGAACTAGCTCTGTTTATAACGAAAATCTTTAAAACGCATAAACCGAATCCAAGATGCCAGGAACGGCCACTGTTAATTTTTCAGTAAGGTATCGAACGAGGAAGCAAGTGCAGATATTATTGAAATGTGGGAGGTGAAAGGAGGGAGGAGGGGAAATTAGGCGATCGCGACGGAAGTAAGGACAGCAGTAGTTTTTTTTATTCCCTGCAGACGCATTCAGTATAAAACTAACTGCTTCAAATATATGTAAGCTGCTCTCATGAGTAGAGCACTTGATTTTTCTTAAGACTGTACACTGACTTTTATTTTGAAACAAAGCCGTCAAACTTTCATCATGCCATTGCAAAGCATTTCAGTAACAACCATTAAATTTTCCTGCTTATTATGTGGCACCGTGCCAGGGGCAGAAGGCTTATTTGAATTCGAGCTATACCTTTAATTTAGTTGGTAAATTTACATTAAGTAGGGTCTTTTGAGGAAATAAACCTGCTTCAGTGAAGACTCAAATTGAAGGCATTTACTATTGTCGGAACCGCAGCTTAAATCAGTAACCTGGACTTCCCGCAAGGCAACTCGGCGCCTTGTTTCTACTCCAATACTTTGGAAACTTTACTGTGCCCTGCTTTGACCTATATTTCGTGCAAAACCATGAGGGAGCGAGCTTGAAGGCTACTTTTCAAGGTAGTTGCCAAGTGCTTCCCGACAACAAGGGAATCAATGCCACGGGTAACCGATGTTGGGGAAATAGCAAGATTGCCGTGGTAGGCTCCGTAAGTGAACTGCGACAACGTATTGATTGTATCGCTCCGTTTACAGAAACAGAAACATTAGTTCTTGCTAAAAAGTGAAATATTTTCCTTCAAAATCAGTCATGATTAGCTCAAGACTTGAATACCTTAATGGAACGCAACTAATATCAACGCCTTTGATATTCTAAGATGCGAACGCACATATACCTACAAATTAGATTTTAAAATAATCACTGTATTAAACTCGAATGAAATAAATTCAGTAGTGCATATGTACAGCCACTCCATGAGAGAAGTTTGAAATCACTCCATTTATAATCACCGGAATTTTGTATTAAAAAAGCTGGCTTTACTTACAACCGAAGCAAAAAAATTAGTCACTGCCCAAAATAAATGATTTTTGTTAATGATATTATGAGGAAATAAACTAAACAACTCTGTTAATTATATGTCTCTCAGAACAAATTTCGTGGACAGTACTTTGTTCAACTCTAATTTTTCTATCAAAATCTGCTTCAAAGCGATTCGTGCTAATATGAAATGAAATAGACAGTCTACTTAAAAACCTCAAGGAAATTACAGATTTATGTACGAATTTTAAGGATCCAATTACTCACAATAAAATGTTCTTGATGAATTATAAATACACATTAATATGAGAATTTTGCTTATGATTGAAGACTTATTATGTGTTAGTTAAACGTCAATAAACGGAGGTGAAATTTACATAAATTGCTATAGAAACAGTTTTTCACGGAGCTGGAGCTGAGCCGCGAACCTTTGGCTTTCAAGTCACTACGCAGACCATTACCCTATCCAGGTTATTCAATACCGATGGCAATGGTACTGGTCCATCTATGATGGACTATCACACATTGCATACGTAAGCGAGGTTTGAGGTTCTTCACCGATCGTGGCTTCATGACCTTTCTTTCTCGTAGTGCCATTTGGATGGTCCACAAGGACCAAAATTTTGTGGCATGAGTTTCGCTGCAATTGAAAATTCAGGAATCTGGATAGCGTCTTGTTAGTCATTTGACTAAAAAGCAGTTATGGTAATCACTCTCCACAGGACCAGCAATATTACATTAGGTTTGTCGTAAAACATTCCTCCTAGGTTATAAATTACATTATGAATGAGGTTGCCCAAAAGGGAAATCTACATTAAAAGAGAAGGTCATTTATACATATGAATTTTTAAATAAAAAGGTCCTAACAATCTATGCAATTTATACTCCTTCATGTAACTGTCCAAGGATATTTTTTCAAGAATTTAGTTATGAGCAATGTAAATCCGAATTAATGCTGAAGAAAAATTATGTCTGTTTTGCATTTCATTCCAAAGCAATTTATGCAAATTTCACCTCCGTTCACTCGGCAGGCCTGAAATAAAGCACCCAAGTCCCTAGTTATGTTTGACCTACATGTTTTAAAAATTATTTTTTATAGCAAGTTTTCACTTACTCATTGAGGTCATTCGATGCATACGTCTTTGAGAATTATCATGAGTACTCGGGAAAACTACTCAAAATGCCATCCAAAAGCAGCAAGCATAAGTTATTTCAGAAAACACACGAATATTATTTTGAGGTTTTTGCCAGGTGCTACGTTTCCGCGAGGAGAAGCACGTTTTTAGTTCTCTACGACAGCAGACTCTTCCGTTTGAACCCCACTTGGCCTCCAAGTATTTTTGCTGCGCAAGCGTTTACTCTATGTCGTCTTCCCTCCACCCCTTCCTCCGCCGACATATCCCACGCATTTTTTTCGTCGCCGCTTCTAGAGAGAGAGAGATGAGTCAGATGACTATTTTGTTCCAAAACCTAATATTTCCTGCGCGAGAAACCGCAGTAACAAGAATGTTACCACCGCCTCACCGGGCCTTAAATATAACGCAGTAATTTCAAGTTAAAGGTACAGAATATCTATTTTTTAACCTACTTCCTAGTACAATTACAAATTTTTAGATAAGCATGAGGAGTTGTGAGTAAATTCTAAACAAATTATATTAGAGAAACGTTTAGGTCACGTCTTCGAACGTTTGCATAAAATTTCATACAAATTTATTATGTTAATGTGAGTAATAATTTATGCGATGCCTCATCAAGGTAGCAAGGAAACGTTCATTAGTTAAATAATGCATTGCAATGTTTACATTGAATTCAGTGGAAACATTACAATGTATTACATATGTAAATATAGACAGTATTCATAACTTTCACCACTGCGTGCCACATATCATATCATACAAGATATAATGCTAAGTTTGCTCATATACGACCTAGGACGCTCCCGCATGCCCAAATATTGAATCATCTTCTCCACGAGCGTCTATGTCCTTGTGGTGGCGTTTAGCGCCACAAAGCTGGAACTGTGTCGTCCGTATTTCTCCTCTTACGTATTCAAAGGAAGGCGGGAAGTTGGTTTCCATTGCTATATATCTAACATAATAAAATAGCTGCACTCCACCATAGTTCGAGAATGAGAACTTCATTAGACTAATTAGTGACTACTTATTCAATTCAGCAAGAAGTGAACTATTTTTTCGTGCCAATTGTTTTAGACACTGAGAAAACTAGGAAATTTTATCACCACTCTTCCTTATTCTTATTTTCCAAAGTCAATTAATGAATACACGACGTGAAATATTCAACATTTAGAGCACTAGTGGTGTCTGTAAAATGAAATGATGACAATTGAAAATGATCTCACTTAAAAAAGAGAGGATAATTCCATTAACGCCTCGAACATAATCGGAGAAATGGCAAGCGATGATAAATGCGGCTAAGATATAAATATTTAAAGATAAACTTGATGGCCATACCATAGCGAAACGTTTAAGGTGCAGATAATATTTTCATCAGAGAACCAGGACCCAGCGTGTGTCCTTGAAAGTTTACAATAACCGGGGCCCAATGGCTTAACCGATTCGTATTATTAAATATTTTAATGAATCGATTTCATATATTTCTCATGTAAACATACCTGCATATTCATATACAATGAGCATTTCTATCGCAGTGTACTCCCTTATTATCAAACGCCATGCATCAACAGTATGTAGGTATATTGGTAAATAACTTTACAGTATATTTCAGTCATCTATAGTAGATAATTGATATTATAAAATATTAAAGCTCAACATTTTTTACCAGGGGATATAATGACTATCAGAAACTGTAGAACTTAATTACAATTAGGAGTACAAAAAGATTTCCTGAGGAAATTGGCGCCATTATCACCATTAATAAAACTGAATTTCGGAATAAAATAAATTATTTTTAGAACCAAGAACGGAGAGGAAGAGACGAGGAAAGCCACAGGCGCAGGCCGGACCCGTTTGAACAGCTCCGTCCACCAAAATTGATCCATCACGATATAGTATGCGCTTGAGGATTTTAAAAACGGATTCGAGAGAAAATTGTGCAAGGGAGCGTCACACGACGGCAAACCGCGAAACTATGGAGCCGATCTCTCCGAGAGAGAAGGGACTCCGTCGTCTCCATCCTCGCGCACTGCACGCTAGCGCCGCGCCGCGGACCAACTGCGAACCAACTCGTGGGATGGCTGAATATAAGGGATCGATAGCCACTCTAATGTTTGTGGAAGGAAAGTGGGGGGGAGGGGGCGAGGAGTTGTGACCTGCGTGGAGTAAACCAACGGCTGGGGAGCAGTGCGGTGAGAACCTCGGAGGAGGCACGTCGAATTGCAAGCGACTCCTAATTCGATTTCGTAATTTCAGCAAGACATCTCCTCTCTCGACAAATTTTTCAACTCTGCGATCAAAGGGCGCGGGAGCGGGTTATTAAAACATGCGTAAGGCAACGCCAGTCATTCGATAGAGCGTCTCTCCCTTTCAGCGGTGATGACTGAGTGGTACCCATTACCGGCCGATAAATAAAAATGAAAGAGTAGACGAGACGCTGAAATATTTTGTCAGCTGATTGAAAAACCTTCGGTCATAAAATGAACTGTATTAGCATAATTGCGACAGCGGAAAAATCAAAGTAGATGAAATATAATTTTCTGTCCCTACGAAATGCTATATATTAAAACAAAATCGGGACGATCAAGTATCTCCAGCACCATAATAAAAACTGAATAAACTGGTAAATAGGGTATCTATTACGGATAATCATTATCATAGGCATTAGGCGCTGCACAGTTTATTCAGGTATTTATGGTAAATACCAATGAAAAATTTTGCTGCAAGGCTAGGATTTCTAACTACCCCTCTCTTCATCTGAAATATAAATGGTTTTCGCATAAAATATTAAGTTTAAAATGAAAGTGAATTGCAACTAAAACAAGTTATTTAAAAACTGTTGCGCTTATTGATACTATAACAATATACAATGCATCACTACAAGCATATAATTATCATAGAGTATCCTAACGAGTTGTCGGACGTGCGTGCATTGCATTTAATTTTATTCGGAAATGTAACCTGATATAATATGCTACACCAAGAATACATTGATGCAGAGGAGTAGAAGTGAGGGTAAATAATGGAATTATTGCAGCAATCTCTACCCGAAAATTTAGATAAAAATGGCACGTCTTGCACTTGCATGAGCTATTGCATCTGCTGTTGCAGGTGAGGAATAATACTTACGACATTTACATCCAAATATTATATTTTTGGGCGTTTTCCGAGGGAAATAAACTGGTCTTGCACCCCGAATATTTTAAATTCACACGACTGTGGCTTAGTTCGAAGCGAGTTCTACCCTCACCTATCCAAACCAACCTTCTTGTTGAATCATTGAGTTTGTGGGAAATTTTTTCCGGTAAATTGTGACTCTCACTTAAGTGACACAAAAAACTGCAGAATTTATGAAATATATAATAGTTTTTTGTTGGTACCAAGGAAGTCTCGTCTGCTATTAATTTCATATTGAAAATCTAATGACGAGAGAAACAATTTACTTAATGCTTATCTCTTTATATCTAATGCAGCCTTGACTCATCAAACTGACGCATAAATGCTCAATACATGATATTTAGATTTAATTTATTTTATTTAAAAATCTCGATGACACTAGAACTATCAAGAAATGTCGAATTCCAAGAAAACTGAACTGAATAAAAAAAATACATCATGGAACTAATTTAAGGAACATGAAAATCATGGATAAATTTTGATAACCGTTATGCGTCAAAAATCTGACCTTAAGGCCGACAGCTGAAAGAGAAATATTTTTTCTGAGGCATAAGGGCAAATGTGTGAGAAAACAACAAGCAAAAATACTCATGTGACAGAAGAATGAATCTGCTGATTAGAAGCATGAAAAAATGGAAATAGTAATTGAAAGTAACGAAAGCCTCTAGGACCTGCGAGCCAACCACAAAAATGTCTATATAAGGTCAAAAGCCTCCGTTGTCAATCGTGTGCCGCAGTGTTCCCATGGTTAATGAAAATTCATTTGACGCCATCGTCGTCACAATAATGGCGTTAACACACCTCCGGCATTAATGTAACTTACCTGAAGGTATCTTAAAAGGATTGTAGAGAACTCTATACTCAAATACTGAGACAAGGAGAGATTTAAAGGTTATTAGGGGAGTAGAGGGCACCGTTGATAACTATACTTTTATGCCGAAGAAAAAACCCATTGCAAGATGTTATAAAGTGAAATAGTAATGGAGGATAACCTTAGATACATTGAAGCCTCCCATATTACCAAATATTACCAGATATACCGAATTTTATCAACAGATAGGAGATACATTTTGAAGTCACGTATAAAAATATACCAGAAAGAAGCCACTAGGGTATACAAAACTGGATTGAAATAAAGAGTGATGTAGGATTTCACCAAAAGAAATCATATGAATGGCCGGTAGGGTGACGCAAATGCACTTTTGAATGTATCTTTTTGTGGCCTTTGAATCACCTTTGAGACCTCTGGTAACACAATTCCCAGCCCGGCGTCATCAGGTTAGGAAAAATTTGAGTTAGATGCAAAAAATAATCTCGGGTTGTCAACGAATTGAATGTCCTAATTTCCAACGTTTCGGCAACTAACTTTGCTACCGCCGCCATGCATTAAGAATTCATCCCCTTAAGACGGTATCAAATTGAGCTACCGGAACGTACGTCAGAAATCTCAAATTTGATGCAAGTTTACATAGATTTACCCGATGAATGGGTTTTTAAGAAAACCTAAAGTAGTGCTTTTTCGATGGTTGGTTTCCATAGTTTCCTAGTAAGAAAATTCAAAGGAATATAACAACGTCTTTGCAAATGCGCATACATGAGTCAAAGATACCTTATTACCTTAAATAGTTTGAGTAATGACCGTCATACCTCGGGAGAATAGGGGACAGATATTGAGCGGTGGATTTGGGGGAGGATTTTGAGAAGAAGCCTGTGGAGGCGATTCGCCCCGGGAATGGGGAGGCGAGGTTCGCTCATCAACTCCGATGCTCACCCATGGGATTAAGTCAGTGCGTTAATCCGAGGCAGTGCCTCCGGAGACACGGTCATTCCTCGGTCGACCATCTCTCACGCCTTACGGCTCGCCCTCTTTCCCCGCCCCCCGCAGCACACGACCTCCAAGCCGTCATCAACGCCCGACAGTGCCTGGCACTCCGCTCCCTTGTCACCTCAAGGCATAGGATTTGCGCTCACGCACTTCGGAGAAGTTACTGTGGAAAACCCTCGATCCCCTCCCGAGGTCAACGGTGCCCTCAGGATAGGGGAGCTTAGAATAGACGGGAGTTGGTGTACCTCAGGCCTCGAGACAGAGACACGTTCCAGCGCCAGATAGATATTGGGTAATGAATACGAATTTCTCTGGAGCTGTGTGAAGGATTTAATTATAATGCTCAGAATAGTCAATGCTTCAAAAAAATTGTTCTCTGTTCTCAAAGGTTACAGCAAAACTCCACAAAATAATGAAACTAAAAGTGATAATACTGCACATTAATAGCGCTCATGGTATAAAACGACAATCAACACTTATGGAAGCATGTAATGAAACAATAAACCTTTCCCTAAGGCGGTGGCGGCGACTCCATAGGGCTTGAGGGGGCCCAAGCCCCCTCAAAAATTCGTTATGGATGCGAGGAAAAAATGTATCAGGCTTGTTGACTTTCCCCGGAGTGTCCAGATATCGAGATTCGAGTTATCAGGGTCCTAATGTTGATCATATGACTTTTCTTAAATGCTTAAAAAACTTAAAACTCACTACCTATAAAATTTCCCGGGCCAAGATCCCCGGTTGGGACCTCCCAATATTTTTCTTAGTTGGCGTCCCTGCCCTACGGTTTACTTTATAATACCCTCATTTAATAGTGGCGAGGAAAGATTCGCTTGAGAACCTCCACAAGGGTAAACATGATATTCATACATACGAGGGTGTTTTTTTTTCAACCAACGATCGTGCACCAAAAGACACCATGCATGCGACAGGCTGGTACTGTCCGGAAAGGGCAATTGCGCATCCTTCACACCAAATGCTCAAGTCATTTGTGACCGTAAGTTTTTAGTTAAAGGTTAGTAGCAATCTGATTAACTGCACTGCCTCAATTGATTCTCCCGCCAAGTGTGCACTGCGGAGCGACAGCCAGAAAATTTGCCGAATGGCTTCAGCATTGACATCTCTTGACCTTTATGGCGATGAAGTAGAATTTTTTAATGCACTGTGGCTAGAGGGCGAAACATTCCCATTCCCATTCAAAGTAAAAGGGGAGACATTTTGACTTCTGGAAGCGTTCTGATCCATGACAACGCCCGTCATCTCAGCGCTGACGCAGCCCAACCACTCCTTTAGCAATTTCAATGGGACATTTTCGAACACCCGCCGCGAAATGCCAACCTAGAGTCCGTGTGACTTCCATCTTCACGCTGAAATGAAGATGTGGCTTCGAGGGAAGTGTTTTCTAACGGACTATGGGCTTCAGGACAAAGGAAAAATTCATTGGAAGCATCATCCTATGAAGAAGATATAGTAAAGCTTATCCACAGGCGCGACCGATTCCTCAGTGGCCGAGGCGACTATGTCGAAAGGACACAAAAAGTCTACTCAATAGTTAGCAATGAAATAATTTTAAATCAATCACATCCTCTTCTGTTCATGACCCATCCGAGGTTGAAAAAAACCGTCTTAGTACAATTGGTTGTGAAAAATACAATTACAAATACTCTGTAAACCACTTTAGTGCGTTAAAAAGAGTAAAATTTTAATATTGAGAGGTAATTATTCTCGGGTCTTTCAGTAGGTTCGCGGATTTACTAAAAATTAAACTGGAGATTAACCGGTAGAGGTAAAAATTCCGTCTTCACAAAGGTATTAAAACTTACAAATTAATGCACCCGTTTAGATAGCGGGAGAAATATATTACTTGTAATCCGCAAAATAAGAATATAACTGAAATCAATTTCAACAATCAAGTACTTGCATTACTTTAATTCAGAAAGTTGCTGGATATTTCTTTTTCATAATTTTAAGAAAAGTAGAATATAATAAAGTTTTTTGGTTTGATTCGACTCAATTTACTTTTCCTTTCTACCAGATATTAGTTCTCACACGATCTTCGGCGGTACTTCATAATCATTAATATAATAGTACCTTCAGCCTAGACCTATGCAAAATAAAATTATGTTGAATTTTCGTATTTTAGGAATAAATTAAAACAGTGCATATTACTTCTGAGACCTATTTTTTCCTGTTTTCTTAAAATTTCCAAAAATATTGGGCAGGATAGAAAAAACAGGACCATGAGTGCAACGTGACCATATTCTTCCACTGGCAATTATCAGCATATCAAATAAGAAAAATGTAAATTAAAAAATACAGGAATAGGAACTTATTCTGCTACCCATACCGTTCCTCTGATCGCTTAGGGGAGCAATTAAAGTTATTTTTTATTATTTCGAGCATTATTTGCAATAAGTATAGATGCCTCCAAATGCTTTATAAATTTAACGTTTATGGGAATGTTCATAGAGAAAATGAACGCCTAACAATCTCTACAATGTTTAAAAATTTATGGAAGTGGAGTAACGAGTCGAGGGTTGGAAAGAATATGTTAACAGAGAAGAAAATAAATTTGCACAATTTTTAAAAAAATTTTCAGATAGATTGGCGGAACCCTTTAATCCAGATGGGATGAAAAAATTTGAAATTTATAAGTTAATTGCTTTGATTTGAAATAATGTAAAATGGATTCATGGCTAGGCCTACAGGGTGGAGAAGTTAATGAAATCGAATTGAATGTTTTAACTTTATATCAAGTTTAACAGCAGAGAGAGCTATGCTCGAAGAAAGAAATCCGAGAGAAAAGGAATAACGAAGGATTAAACCTTGGAAAAGCAGAAACAAATCATAGTAACTTCAAAGCCGGAAAAATTCAACTTCGTGACTTTGTAATAAGTAATGAATTGAATTGAAGAGAAAACGAATGTTCTGATTGAATGAAATTTGCTGTAAAATTGTCGTTGCTAACATTTTTGATCTTTCTAACTTACAAGTCTCTCCATCTGGGTCAAATACTATCTTGATTGATATTAAAAATAAGCATATAGATCTTCTATTGTTTTAAATTTACATGAACTTTAACTATGAATCCATTACTTTGTATTTCAATAATGCTGCACATAGTTTACCGGCTCCGTTTGTAATACAAAAGACTAATTTGTTCACTTTGCAGGATAATATGTTGTAACAATCTCTCTGTGGCGATGTGAGAAAAACAACGGAGTCAAAGAATAATGGACAACAATTCATGTTGACGACGCAGAACGAAGAGAATACGGTATATTAATAAGAGATTATTGTAATGAAAATAGTGGTTTCGCTTGTTTGCGTTGCTCCCGATGTTTTCACCGGAAGAAATTATAAAAATGCTTGGAATTTGTATTAATAAGATTAGTGAAGCTATGGAGTAAAAGGAACGTCGCAATATGTTTGGAAATGGTTGGGAAGAAATAAAAAAAGAAGGAAGCACTTTTTTCAGAAAGTGAGAGCGAGAGCGATGTTTGCCAATAAAAGTATCCATTACGACGACGCACATCGTAATTGAGCCGAATGCTACGCAGGGATTCATCGCTAAACCACTTGATTTGCGCCCCCATCTGACCGTACCGCACCTCTGTCCCTATTACACTTCGCACTCAACTCGCCCTCTGTATGATCAGCACTATTCACAAAGGCCGCCCCAAGCACAGCGTCCGTGCCATCCGGCCAAGAGGAGCTAAACTAAAAGGGAGGGTCGAATTTTGCGACGAACCGTGAGTGAGTGAGTGGGGGAGAAGGGGATAAAAACCAGAGTACCACGGCCGCCGGTATGTACGGTCGAAAGAGGGAAAGGCGGCCCCTGGCCTTTCGGGGTCGAAAGCCCTACTCACGGACCCACAGGATTCGCTTCGGCCGGCGCTAATCGGTTTAGGAAATGCCTAACCCGCGCCACTACCAACTGCGGTCTCGCCGCTATGGAACGGTCCCCGGCCGGCTTTATTTCGCGGCTTCAGCCGGTAAAGCATTCTAATCGCAGACCCTTGTCTTCGGATTCTAGTCACGTACCGACCCATAGCACTAATCCCGATCCAAATTGCAATAGATGAGGTTCCATTTGACTAAATGGAAGATTGCGTGCGTGTGCGTGTGTGAAGATTAATGAAATGAATTCCTGGCACATTGAATCGTAAATTTGAATCATGTTAAATATTGACAGGTAATCACTATAAGACTAGGTCTTACCTAACTCAATCAATAAAACCACTTTCATCCACCTCTATTCATTTTAAATTCATCAATGGAG
This sequence comes from Ischnura elegans, assembly GCF_921293095.1. Taxonomy (NCBI): domain Eukaryota; kingdom Metazoa; phylum Arthropoda; class Insecta; order Odonata; family Coenagrionidae; genus Ischnura; species Ischnura elegans. The sequence continues at coordinate 27,372,216 of NC_060246.1, forward strand.
AACCTCTCCCTTTTATGATAAATTGATCTATTATGGGTAAGCCATAATGAGAAATGGGTCACACCATCTTGGTCTTAGAGCAGAGAGTCTGTTGACAGTTTTCAAAAATTATAAGGGAAATAAGAATTTCACTGATTTTACTGCTCATAATTATCAAATATTAGAGAATGATTCAAATAAGAGTATTTCTTAGCCGTTAATCACCTTCCACAGCTAAGCATATAAACTAAGTTAAAAACTTACATTTTCCACTTTTAAATCTACCTTCGAGTTCCTTACTATTCTTTCTATTCATTCTGAACTTTCTCAAATTTCAAAATGATTTTTGCCTTACCTATAATTTCTAATCCAAACCGTCAATCTTCCATTTCTCGATAATTGATCATTAACTCGTAAACAGCAACAATTGTATTAATAAATATTACTTCACCGTTTCATCGCAACTTTTTATTCAGATTACCTCCTTCTCTTTAGCAATCTCATAATCATCAGATACCTAAGGATTTTGTAAGAAGCTTTGATGTTTTGCACTAGTTTCAGTGGTATTTATCGTAGTGGGAAAGACCCTGATATCATCCTAAAGTAATTATAGCTACGCAAAATACATCATTAAAATCGAAGGTCCTCTGTTTCATTTTCAACCAATTTCATCCATAGAAATTATCATAAGTGAGGGGAAACGTTATTTATAATTTTGTAATATATCAATCACAGCTTGAAAATTTTACGAAATTTTTATAATGCAATTGAAATTCAGTTGCTCCATGCATATTGAAAATAGGATTGTCATTAAATTGTTATAGCACATTTCATAGCAGAAAATGATACTCCTATTGTTGCATTCATAATCACAGGTTTAGAGAAGAAATAACAGGTTTAGGAAAAAAATCAATGATTCGAGCGATCGAAATGAAATGCTCAACTTTTCATTTCGACGACAAAAATAAAATTGGAACATAAAGATCGAATAATCAAAAAAAGGACGGTTTCTTTTTCAATGCATACGAAATATAAAATATATGTTTATTATTCATTCGAAAAAAACTGACAATCAATACACATAGAAAAAATAAACAAAATATCTACTTAAAGTAGATGATTGATTTATTAGTATAAATTTAAAATAGCATATCAATTAAAGCTTGGGGGACATCGCTCGGAAATATTCGGCTCCACTAAAAATTTTAAGAAAAAACAACTGAAATACATGCTTTCTTGGTGATAAAGAACGTGTTTCTCCAATCTAACCGGCCTCAGAGAGAAGTGTTTCATATGGGACAGATGACGTTATCGTAGTCCGATAGTGACGCTGCTGATTGTGAGATCAAAGGAAATGATCAAGATCGAAATTGAAAATTCGAGTTTGGATTGAAACTAGATCATTCTTCAATAGTTGACCGTTAAAACTCGATTTTCAATTTTAATTGGAATCGATTTTTCCATCACTACACCACTCTACATCTACTTCTTTCATACAGCTTTCACTGAATACACCTGTTATACCAGCCTGTCACTTTTTTAAAATTTTTTTATTAGATTCAGTACGCCTAATGCTTTCCAAAAATTGTTTCATTTCCTCACATCCCAAACAGTTTCAAGGTTTTCGCAACATTTCCTCTCTCTATACGCTCTATCCAAACCCATTTTCTCCCCTTTATTTTCTCTTAAAGTTTTTCTCCTGCAACCACGCCAATAACCACCTCGTTAATTTTTCTCATTCCACTTCAGGTTCTCTATTTTTCTAAGTACCCATTTTGTTGCAATGGTTGAGGGATGATTTTTTTCCACTCAATAGACACACTATTAACAAAACTGCTAACACATATTCAAAGCTAAACAGAATATCTCATTTTAAGCCCTAGCACTAAAATTATCTATTCATAGACCTGTATTTAAAAAAAACAATAACGCCGACTAACGGATAAGAGCAAAAATTGTTCTACCAAAAAAGATTCAATATTTGCTTGTCTCCTTGCCATCCTTAGTAACATTCCCTTCTTGGTGGAGAGTCAAGGTATATGCTTTAATTCCCCATACGCCTATATTATCTCATTGCTCATATGCCTTGCTTCGCGGGATCTTATGCAGTGGTAGCTGAAGACGACTAAGCAGATCTAATAATCTCACATCTTCTGTCCCTCCCTTGCAAAAAATATTTTATTTCTTCCATCTGTGCTTCCTCTTAGTCTTTTCTGCGTATCTGCTGATGAAAACTTTCTCGCTCCTCGTGCACTAAGACTCAAAAGAACCATCTCTAACCTTTCATTCTTTGCCTTTTTTTTTAAAAGGTTATAAGATTCCTCCTTCATCAAAGCTGATTAATTTTCCTTTTAAGTATACAAATTCGTTCTCTCTTTCGTCTTGTAATATAGCTTTTGTAGAAGTATGGAAGATTTTAATTAATATTTATCGGATTCAACTAAATTGACATTCTAAAATGCACTCACCGCTCCCAAAGTTGTGTGTTGCATTCTTACATCAAATCTACTTAGCAGATGAATTTCTTGTTGCGTAGCGTAGAAATTTATCTGCATAGAGGTCAATAAGACTTAGTCATTTATCTAAAAACACTTTAAGCATACAAGAATATGAAAATGACTATTTACTACGGAAGGAGATACATTTTAAAATTTTAAACATTGGTAAATTCTAATTTATTTCACTGCAAAAGGAAAATGAACACAGTCAACATAATATAATTACTAAATCTTTTTCAATTATTCTCATGAAAATTGCAAAATTAAAAGGAAAAATTCAAGTTTAAAATTTAAAAACATTGCTTCGAATGGAATAATAATGAATACTAAATATAAGCGATGAAAGCATTGATTTTGGGTCGCAAACATTTTCCTACAAAATGGCTTAAAATGTATGCAAACGGATATTTGTTCTTCCCTCATCCGTAACCTATGCCAATGTCCCCTTAGCTCTGGGCGTATCTCACTTTTCCAACGATGAATATGTTAATTTCTGCATGAAGTTTCCTCCTATCGCTGACTACACATTATTCTCCCCACTTCACACAGACAGATATCCAGGAATGATTCCCGTAAAATGAAGGCGGGATGATTTCACAAATTGGATGGATAAAAAAGAATATCAAAAGCATTCTTGGAAAAAAAGCTTAAACGTAAGGATAGAAGCTTGAGCGAGATGACACTGGTCAAGCAAATAGGACCGGATTACGTCCTTCGACACACAATCTTTGAATTGGACCACGGATGAATGGCAAATAGGAGGATTATCGGGTTAAAAATTAATATTCCTCGAATTTTCTACGAAAATTTTAATTATCCTCTAGAGTAGCTCAGAGGGAAAAATGTTCGAGTGAGTAATTCCGGGCACGGCGAGTTTGAATCCTTGATATCGCATTTTTCAGACACTATTGGAAGAGTTTGAATCGAGTGTGACGTTGAGATACGGGAGTTTATAAAGCAATGCCTCGTTTCTCAATGGCTAGGGAGTAATAAGCATCCATGCATTACCTTAGATTCGTTGGAAGTATTGACAATGAAAAAAGCAACATCATTGGTTGGCATAAGAAAAAACCACACATATAATATTTTGAATCACCTCTGATTATGAAAAAAATGAAAATATTAACAATGGATGCTTAATAAAATGGAATAAACAATTATGCTACCAAAGATTTTTTTTAAATCGTCGCTTAATGTTTGCCTCGAAAGCACAAAAAAGTTAAAATGTTTGCGTTGATAGTTTCTTCTAAATGGAACACAAAATTTAAAAAAATAATAATTAATCAACGATAAAATGCATAAAATGATAATATATAACAACTTTTGGTGTTTCAGGTCAATGTTTATCTCAACTGACGATTCCATTTTTTTAAATATTTCTGAATCCTGCTCTTCATCGCCAAAAGTCATCACAAATTAATATTATAGACTCCATAATTTCTGCAGGCATAAATCAATACATTATTTGTCCCATGATATTCATTGCCTGGGATTGTAAATTTGATAAATCGGCTTCAGGCATTGAAATAATTCCTCCGAGAAAATAATTTTTCATTTTACGTGGATGGGATAGCTAATGAACCCTTGAAATATCAAGGTGGAAATAATTCGGTTATTTTGAACACTCTATTTCTATCTAAGAGAACTATTTAAGGATACATTTTCATGATCATTTCGTTGATCATTTCCTCGTAGAAAACTTTATTTTTCTTTGCCATCAGGGCGAGAGTGGAATATCTCAGGCACAAATTTCTGAGGCCATGGATCCTTGGTGTCCGAACTTTTGCCACAAACCTAGTCTGCATGTTTTTTTCAATATTCGATTAGTTAGATCCACCTTTTAATGACGGCAGTCCTGCAAAACGTCATGGAGAAAAATAGGTATGGTACAGCATTTGGAGGAGGCGACCAAAAGTTTAGCCCATTTGCGCCATGAGGGAATCGTAGGTTAGGAAGGGTGGAGAGAAATCCGGTGTCGGTATCTTTAAGAAAGGCGCCAAGGGGACCACAGCTGAACGTCCCATCCGACGGACGGAGTTTTGCGCTTGAAATGACCTCCATAGAACATTCAAGCACGGATCCGGCAGTCCCTGAAAGTTCTCTGCCACCACCGGGATTTGAACCCGAGACCACGGGGTGGAAAGCCAACACTCTAGCCACCACACCAACCCAATCTCCCTGGAGAAAAATAATTAATATATCCTTTCTGTGATGATAGAACAAACCGACGTAGTTTTTCCTTATTTATTCGGGTCCAAAACACACCTGGGAAACCTAATAAATATCATCTTCCTTATTTGTTCCCCACAATACACTTTCCTTCTCTTTACCCAAAGATAAGCAACACTCATGCCGAACTCAATTTTTTCGTCCGGTATATTCACTCACCTCAGTTTAATTCACACTCGCTCTCAATGTCTCTCTCTCTATATATATTACACTAATACACACGCATACGTGCTTCCCCACTCCTTTTACGGCATCCATATCCCGCCATCCACTGAGTCATCAAGAGGGTAACAGCAGCACTCAGCTCCGTGTCGACCTCACCTTCATGGCCCACACAAATCTTTTGAAGAGGCCTCCACTATTCTTACCTCCCTGTATCCTTGTCTAATTTCTCCTCTTCCCGGACACAAGGGCCGGTCGACCAAACAATTCCCCCTTTTCCTACCAATCCCTTTCGCCTCTCTTAGAAGGAGTTCCAATCATCGCGCTAGCCCTTCCCACAATTTCCTCTCTCTCTATCTTCCCAAAGCGGGGTCTCTCCTCCTAACCACCCTCTCGGCCACGGCAAAACCCACCCACTCAATCACAGCAGAGGGAAGACGGTCCATTACCTCCTGCGGGTCCTTCTCCTTCCAGTGTCTCCAGAATCCTCATCTCTATAACTATTAGCCCATGCTTTCTTCAGAGAAAATCATTTCCCTCTGTGAGTAGTAGTATCTGTAGACGGCGAGATGAACACGATAGCCTACATCGAAAGTGTTATCAACTAAGAACTCATGAACGATCATTTAGTGTGCATCAACAAGACAGTACCAACTCTGAATAACTTCAACTTCCCTCAATATAGGACAAGGTCAAAGTGAGGTAAAGAAGAAATGCTGTGAATTTGGAATCGAATCGAACGTATGAAATTTTCGATAAGTAAACACCATAAACTAATAAACACCGTCGATTAAATTCTATCATCTCATTTATTTTATGAAAAAGTATGTGTCGGAAATGACTAAAATAAATTAAAACACTTGAAGGCCTCCAGTGAGTTGTTCTTCGGATGAAAACCTTTTGGAATTCAGTCCAATCTTGAATGAAAACTTCATCGTAAACTGATGGCACAGATCTCAAAAAAAGATCCAAAAGGTTTCAATCTTCTAGCATTCAGTATTATTTTTCGTATAATCTGCCTAAGAACGATTCTGTAACCAATTTCCCGACTATCTGAAAAAATCCTGAAATACGTTGTCGAAGAATTTCATCCGTGAAATGACTCACTGGAAACCTGCAATTTTTAATTTTATTTTGTTTCAGACAAAATATTTCATGAACTAAATGAGTGGAATCTATTACTTCGAGTAAGTACGGTTCAGTTTGAAATTCATAGAATCTTTACTATGCATGCAAAAATTCGATTTCATGCTAATTAATTTTCAAACAACCCCTCATTTCTTCCTTAAAATTCATTCACTGCAACCAAACTATGCTCTTCCTCTCTACTCCTACGGCATTACTTAAGCACCAAATCGCATTCTCTGCCCACATCCCCTCCTCCTCTCTCTTATTCTTACTGCACCGCCTTCTCCCGCCTTCGTCCTTTCTCTCGTTCTCCGACTGACGACACATCCCTTTCATTCCGTCCACTCACTCGCACACACGCTCCCGGGAAGTCCCGCAAAATATCGCCCGCCCCCTGCCGGCCGCGTTGCGCAACGCCTTCCGCCCACTGCACCCCCTAGCGACCTAGAACAACCTTAAACCCCAGTCTCTGTGTGACCGCAGGAGCTGAACGGCAAATGCTGCGTGATCGATTGAGGCAATACCTCCCACTTATTTATATCTCCTCCAAAACATGGGCGGGTGACATGCAGTTCATCCTGCTTATGACTAAAAAATCTTATTGCGCTAATTGAAATAGATTAGCGGAGATAGGGAAATCAATTTAACTTTGCTTGATGATTAAACCGTCATCTTTTACTATGGAATCTATTACTTCGGAAGTAGGACTAAGAAAAGCGATAAAAAAACAATACTGTAGATTTAATTTACTAAGTAAAGCTGAATGCTTTTTCAGATTGAGGCAATAAAAATTGATACATATGCGATTGTTTGGCTTAAGGCTGTATAGAAAATATTCGTACTCTGATTTAAAGATAAGAAGGACTAGGAAATGTCTCTAAAAATAGGAAGAGAAGGCAGAAAGAAAAAAAATCATGAAAAAATGAATAATTAGGGGATAAAGCATGCATTTCTAAGAGTTGAACTTGGAAGATGGACAGAATGTTGTAGCATAATGCATTATTAACGACGAAGTCTGAGGACAATATTAGCTGAAAAAATTTAGGGCTCATTAGAGTTTTTTAAATGTGATCCTATATTAAATTAATCACTAGAAATAAGTAAGTGGGGCTATAAAGTGAGGGAAGCTAACTGTGAATCCAAAGTTAAGAGAGTGACTACGTCTTGGATACAGTTAATCCCCTGAGCCACCGTAGGAGCTAGTTACAGCACTGGTGCTCATATCCACCTTGCTCCCACTATATCCCTCAGCACAAACGACCTAGACTACTTCCTTGGCCTCTATTTCTGAGCCACTCAACGCAAGGGCTCGTTGGCTTGCCAAGGTCCATCCTTTCAGGGGCTTTTGTTTCCTTTGGCCATACATATTCCTCCTCCGAGCCATCCATAAATCCTGGCAGGGAATCTGCTCCGACCGTAACGCAAGTAACCGCTCATTCTCCAACGAGAAGCCATGGCAACCTCCGCGGTATAAACAACTTGCGTCGACCTCCGGCTGGGTTCCCATCTTCGACCGCCCTCTCCTCTTCAGGCAATTCGCGTCACCGAAGAACACAGCACACGTGCGTGCGTGAGATGAGGTCTCTGCCGTCCAATCAACGCCTCTCTGACCTGCAAATACTACTCATATCCATTATTGGATGGCCATTGACAGCTTAATCACGCATATTGTAGCAGAAGAAGTCTGAAAAACATAGTCATGGTCACTTACTAAGTAGCGTGGTAAAAATACCTGATTTATAATCTTACAGTTGACCAATTACTATAATTACCTCGCATATAGTACACGTCACTGGCATCTATTGAGGAAGCGCTATCTATATAAGGAAACGCTAACAGCGATTTAAATCGAACACCTACGACGACTAATATAAGTTTCATAAAATATTTTCGCCACTTATACGTTTATGTTTTGAAAAATGGAGGAGCGCAGCATAAATAACTTGACTGAGATCTATCATCCTACCAACGATGAGCTCGTTTATATATCTACGCTATGTTCATAACATATATTATAAATTATTATAAGATCTCTAATGCGATTTTTCAAAAAGTCCTCGAATACGTAATAATTTATTTTCATTTCCTGAATTTATTAATCGTTTTTCCAGAGACATACAGTAGCTTCCATTCAGCAGACAATAAAACAAAATTCAAGTTTACCTTGGTCGAAGATAATGACTGAAGGAGACTATGAATGAAATTAGTACTTATAATATGATATTACTGTCATTTCTCCATGGTTAGTATGCATATAGCTAAATGCTACAACGTATGAAAATAACTGACCTTCAAAATATTCTACGCAGAATATTGATTTTGAAGGTAAAATATTCCCTTGATTAGTTTTGCTTCAAAAGTGAGAACTAAGTCAATAAATTCCTAACTAACCATTAGAATATTGGAGAATGCTAAAAATTAAATATTTTCATACATAATGGCCAACAAGTCACATTATTTTGAAGTGGCTCTTATTCCAACAATCAGTCCTGCTTTAAGAAAACGTTATAATGGAAACTTAAAATGATGTTGGTGAAACTGGCTCCTTGCTTTGCACATGCTACAGCAGATATCTGTTTACCTTAACTCGTTGCATGGATATGTTAATGATAAAAAAAAATAATTTTGACTTGGTCGAACATTCAGGCATATTTTAATGCTAAAACGTAAGGAAATAACTTACATCTATAATAGTCTACGAAAAAAAATATTTTTATAAAGGAGGGATTTAGAATTTAAATTATTACCTCTATTGGTTTTGATTCCAAAGTGAGAAATAGTTATCCAAATTCTAAATTTACTATTTTTTAATAACTGGAGAATGCCAATCTCTCACATAACGGCCATTAGGCTGATTATTGTAAGAAACTCTTTTTCATAATAATAATAATTAATAATAATAATAATTACCGATGGAACAGTCCATAGCAATAGACCTGATCTAGTAGTGCAAGATAAAACTCACAATGAAACGTACTTGATAGACATTGCCGTACCTAATGCACATAATATCACTACAGCCTACACCAACAAAATGGAAAAGTATGAAGAACTTAAAAATGAAATTAAGAGATTGTGGAAATCAGATTAAGTAAACATAATACCAATCATTATCTCTGCCACAGGAGCAGTGCCTCATTCAATCCATCAAGGTCTTCAAACTATTGGACTGCCGAAAAACTTGTTTATTACAATACAAAAAGCAGCTATTTAAATACTTGCCGGATTGTCAGAAAATTTTTCAACACAGAGTAAAAAGACTAGAGTACTTGGTGATACCTGTACCTCACCTAAAACCAGCAAAAATGCTGTGAAAATATATTTAAATGACAATAATAATAATTCCATCTTTTTAGTGTTTGAAAAGTATTTATTTAAGCAAAAAGTGAAACAGTACACTGAAACGTTGGCTAAACTGAGTTGTGGTTACCATCATATAATACCGAATGACACAAAAGCAGTTTGGATATAAAATATATAATTAGTCTGTACTAGAGTGGAATGAAGAAAAGAAAATTTAAGAATTATAAATTACAACCAAAATACCAAAAAATCATAATTTCGCAGAAGAAAGAAGGAGAAACTTTAATTCCATCATTTGATCTTTCTAGTGTAAAGGAAAGGTAATATTTGAAACTTTAAATTTCATTGGTGAAACTGCCTACTTGCTTTGTCAATTTGCTACAGTTTCAGCGACCCCAATCCGTTCGTTTGCACCAAGCGGTAATCCGTTGGGAAAATCTGACCCCGGTCCAGAGCCCCTCTTTCATCTGGCCGACCAACGATTCGCAGATGTCTTCACCGCAAATGGCCACCTATTAAAACATATCCTACCCCCGTGGATTAGCACAGCGCTGATAGCAAAGATATGCATATATCCTCTTAGTTTTCCGTGGAAAGGAGAGCTAGGGGAATGTTCGGACCGATATATCATTCAAGACCCCTATTTTATGAGAAATATAATGATAATCGTAGTTCAGGATATTGAATAGCTAGATAACCTAGTAAACACTTGATTGAAGTTAATCCACCATTTTAATTTAGTTAAAATTTACAACTGAGAAAGAATGTCCTTGGAGAGGAAATTAATACATTTTTCATCGTAACTGTTATTGGCATATCACTATCAATGCTTTCACTCACATGAACACTTAATTATAGACAAAACTGAATCAAAATAATTTCACGGTAGTTTGTTAAGTACAAAAGGAAACAGCCCAACCCCAGTAATATATTATGAGGTATTCAATTACAATTTTACAGTATAATTATTTTATTCAAAGTAGCACGGAAATAAAATCTATATTAAATTAAAGGTAACATATTATAGCAATGACTACACCTAGAATTATATGAAGCTCAATGGCTATTCCAATGATGTCATTCATTTCATCCACTGATAACTGACCAGTAAATGTCAGTAGCAGCTGAAAGTCTACTGTATATTAAAAATCATAATAGTATTTCGTAATCAAATCGTAGCATCGAACACCCAAAGCTAAAGTAAATATACGAAAACGATCAAGGAGTTAAACATGACTTTGCATCCACCTTCAAATGTTTTTAATGAACATAGATGCACATAGAACATAATGCTGCGCAATCAACTCTAAAAATTTACTATCTGCAGCATAACGGCTACAGAGCAAACTGAGGTCAAAACCATCATGTAATCCGACCACAACTTTTGGACGCTACAGTTCACACAGAGCATATTAAATAATAACGCGCACAGTTTTGAGATTAATTTTTTTTCGCAGTGCGACATGGCGAGAAGAGGGCTGAAGAGACTCTAGACTAGGGCGAGGGGTAGTTGAGAAAGCTCGCGGGCGGATGGCTAATGGGTGTCAGCGTGGGACGGCTAAGGGGCCCGGGGCCCATTAACGTTAGGGGGCTGCTTTTAACGAGAGACGCCCTTCGCTATGTTTTCGCTCCACTAATCCCGTCGTGGCAACTTTTCGCGGACGCAGAGCTGTTTTTAAAATTAACCCCCCCCCTTCTTCCTCGTGTTAGGCGAGGAATACTTGTGCTAAACAAGTACAACTAAAAGGGGAAGAAAGAAAGCAAAAAAAAGAATCTCATCGTCGCTAATGGGAATACGGTGTGAGCACCATGCAGGGGTAAAAAAGAAAGGCATTATAAATGAGTAGAATATAAGAGTGGGTACGGAGAGCTGATGGTTGAGGAGCACTTAAATATTTTAAGAATGTTACTCTTTGAGAGCTTTCAAGTGATTCAAAAAAAAAGTGGAAAATATTTTATATCCAAAAAATCTTTACATGATGCAGTAATCAAAATTTTAATTGTGTCTCGGTTGAACAGCTGTCGTAATCGGCCGATCCTTACTAAATTTGGTTGTAAATGGGTATATTTTAGGATCTTCATCCATGAAATTGTTTACATGCAACTGTATAAAAAGTTTCGTGTGTTATTATTGGTGAAAAACTTTTAACTTACATTCAAATGTTATGAAAGATACCTCAAAGTATAATAAATTGCTCTGAGAAAAATGTATGCAGATTCAGATTTACATACATTGCGAGAATTAACGAAGAGTCTGTCATATCACGTCCGTAGAAACAAATTTATCGTTTACGTAAAAAACAATTACCATTTATATAGGGCCTAAGCAAAAAACGTTGGATTCGAAGGAAAGGTTTCAATTGGTGTGCACATGATTTTTTCATAAAAAAAACGTTAGTAGATAAAGTGCACACAAAATGTCCCTTAGAATTCTAATGACGCCATCAAAATGGCATTAAATGCAAACTAGTAACATATTTTCTAAACTCATTTTCTCAGAAAATGAGTTTAGAAAATATATTACTAGCTACCGTACATTCAACAAAGCTGCTATAAATTCCTATCAGTAAAATTACCAAAACTTGAGCTAATAGTTGGTGACTCATAAACTTTCCAACGATGCAACAGCACTCATGTAATTCGACGGCAAATTCAAAATTTGCATTGTCATGCGAATAAAATTGCTGAAATTGGTAAGATAATATTTTCTTGGGGTCAACGAGAGATTTTTTTAAAATTAAAAATGTATCAGTTGGTTTTATTTCACAGAATGTTTTAAATACTGTACATTAAGGGTAAAATTAACAAATATTTGTAATTGTTTAAAAAAACCTGGGGAGAATAGATAAACTGTTAAGTTATGTCACACGACAGTGGCACCCTTTTACGCAGTAGCGCCAGTGTCAGAAAGCATAGAAAATCCACATACTCAGTTGATGATTTTTTTCCATAAGAATCCTTTAAAAAGTCTATTAATATATTTAATTTATGGATAAAAAATTTATTTGCCGACTTATTACCGTCATAATGATACATTTTCGGATGCTCTCACATCTTTTACAGGTGCTTCAGTCCACTAGTGTTGCACCATTTCCTTGAAAATTTTCATTCATAGCAGTAGCGTGTAATTCATGTCTTTTTGGCTGAAAAATACATGCAGTTGATAAATAAATGTTCTGGAAATTAATTAATTTAAAAAATGGCAATTTTTTTAAATCGCAGACTGATAATTACCAGCCGTTATCACAAATTCCTTTGTATTAACTGCGCAGAAAGTGCAACTAAAACCTACTTTCCTATTGGACCAGCTTGCATTTCAGTCTTTCCAGAATGCCTCGCTTTCAAGATTTATTGCACGCAATTATCAATTAAATCTACAGGTTATGCTGGTGGTGCATTTAATTTTGATACTGGGCACCTTGAGGGGAAGCAACAGGGATTTAAACGTCAATAAAAATGTAGCCTATGCTATATCACGTAAGCTGACATGATATGGGTATCACGTCGTATTCATAGCTGATGCGGAAAACTATTTCAACTGACATGCTATATAATTCGCGGGAGTAGGGCGAGAGGAAAATAAAAATCATGTAATATACGCAGATATTCGTGCTTGAAATGACGAAAACGCTTTGAAATTGCATCACATCTGTGAAAATTTACAATAAATCATGAACTGATTTTACATTTCCAGCTTTTTTTCCTGAAATCTTGAGTTATTCAAAACGCTCCCATTTTTTTGTTTCCCAAGTATTTTTACGTTTCTTTACGCTAAATATTAAAAAAGTTCTCGGAACAGGTAATTCGAGCATGAAATATTGGCATGAGAGTAATCGTTAAGAAAAATAAATATTCTGTTTCAAGGCATGCGCATGCTACGAGGCTATAGGCCATGTTACGACTTGAGTAAAATCGTACATTCATCCCGAATTTCCAACGCCTTCGAGCTAATTCCGTCACGTATGCGATGTAACAGAGCCTTAAGGCAAACAAATTACCCCGTGGCTGAGGCGGAATTCAAACAGCAAACTTTGGTTTTCCAGGCTGGTGATGTGACCGAGTTGGCATGCCGAGAATTGTAAGTAGTGAGAGGCCGAAGAGGAAGGGCCTAAGGTATACTGGAGCGAGTGAAACCTCCAACCCAAAAATAGTAGGTGCGCAATTTGATTTTATCACTGAAGAGCGGTTTAACAATCCAAGCGTGGTACTATTCATAGCATGGCGGAGTATATAGCATAAAGTTAATGATTGGCATGTATATAATGAAAATAAATATTGTAGGTACCCAATTTGATTTTATCACTGAACAGCGGTTTAACTATCCATACACTGTATAAGTCTTAGAAATATGAAGAATGAGGTATAAAGTTAATAAAGATATCTTAAATTTTTATGCATCTTTTGGGCAAGTCGGATATGGGCATGACGGATAGGTACCTACTCGTTTCGGAGGAGAAACTCAAATTTGATTTGTCTACCATACATAAGCTGAAGCATAAAAGTAACTGACGCAGACGAAATTTAGTGGAATGACATCACTATTTGATAAAAAAGAGAGATGGCAATTTTTATACAAATTTTTGGAAACTTTAATGGAAATTTATCATTAAATCAAACTAGAACATGGACAAACAAGTATGAAGAGCAGAACAACTAACTCCATCAATAGTTTTATCCATCAAAAGCATAACCCAACTCGGAGTAGTAAACAGTGCCGATGGGTCCATTAACCACTACTATTTGCTAAACCACCATATACACCGTAAACACAAGAGGCATTAAAAAGAGATATTGACGTTCACTTATGCTTAAGCTTAGCAGGCTAAAAATATAATAAATAAAATCAAAAAAGGCAACAGTAACTGAATTTTCAGGACCCAGCAGTTGTAGGAAGATAGAGAAATCTGAGAATAAAAATGCCATATCAGATTTCTTTTGCTTGCTGTACACTGAAAAATACTATGACCCGATTATCATCGAAGACTGGATATAGTGCAGCCGGTGTCTTTGATGGGCTCACAGAACTGCACATATTCAGGAGTAGGCAGCTACTTCTGAAATGACTGTCAAGACTAACATTTTCATTTTTAAAGTTATCATTTTTGCCCTAATGGCCAATTATCCGTTTTGACCGGATGCTACGGGCAAAACGATTAAATGGTAAGTTTATATTTAATTAAATGATTTTAAGTTTTCCTGGTGAATACTTCTGACGAATATTTTTCGGTTTCTCAGCTAGGTTAATGCTTTTATATAAGCCTATTACTAAGCCTATTTTTTTTTTAATTTAATTGATTTTAAGAGAAGTTACTGTTTAAATTCTCTTTTTTCAATACTTTGGTTCTAAGTTTGTGAAACATAGTACTGATAAATAATGAAAAAAAGTTCTGTTGATCATATATTTTTACCTTTTTGTCTTTTCATATATCATATATTTTTGCCTTTTTCTCTTACCACTTTCCCTTAACATAAGCGTTATGCCCGGGCATCACCTATGCAATTTGATTTTATCATTGAACAGCGCACAGTGGGCTAGAATCGAAAAAAGCTGGCCAAAACCTCAAAATCGATTTTTTTGAGCTAGGAAGTTGAAACTTCGCATACACATTCTCAAATAAATTTTGCATTACTGCCCGGATTATTTTGGTCCTGTGTTTTCACTTTAACAATATATGTGAGGTCAAAGTTGAGCAAATTTAGCGAAAAACGACCACCCTCAAATTTGTCTGAAAATTGCCGATTTTATCCTTGTGCAGTGGTTTTATAAATAGTTTTATCGAATAAACTGTTATACCATCTTAATTGGCACTTCTTATTCTTTCATTTGAAGGGTTTTTAAAGATTTTGTTTCATCAATAACCATAGATACATAACAAAATGGCGGAGCCTGTTTTCAACCCATTTTTTTACATAAACGTAGAAAAAAAGTAGACATTGTCACCGGCTTACACTAAGTAACTTATATCATGTCGTTCTTTGAAGCTTCTATATTGTGAATCTAAAGTCAAACCTTGCACCAATTTGCAACCCCGAATTTTAAATCGTTTTTTCGAACGCACGGACGACTCCGGTTCTGGCCGGCGGCGGCGGAGAGTACGGCGACGCGGCAAGCGAGTGGATGCAATATGGTCTCATTCACTTTTATGTGTGGATAACAGATATATTAGTGACAGAAAATAATCACCAGAAAGTAAAATTAATAAATATTGCTACGAATGACTCTCATTATGCAATCGCTGGGCACTGCAAGAGGTGCACTGAAAGGTTTCTTTCTTTGAGTGCATTCCGTGGAGAATGGACTTAAATCGCGTGCTTTAAGTGGGGAAACGGACTCTTTTACTAACTAATAAACTTTTTAACAATAACAATTAATATATTCCTTAAACGTGATGGAAAATGGCTCAATACAGTACTTCATTTTGCCGACTTTTCCCAAATAAAGTACTGTCTTGGTGCTTGAAGATTTAATTATTCTTATCCAGTAAGGTTATTTAGTTTATATTCTTGATTTAAAGCAATTAATAACTATTCCTTATGCAGCACAATTTACATGTTGCTCTAGTTTAGCCAGTGCAGATGGACGTCAATTCATGTTTTCAGGGTTGTATCGAGAGAACGAATAGGAGGAAAACGAATGCAAAAGGAAGATACAGTGACCATCCTCGGAGGCAAGAAGAACTCTTGCTAAGTGGATAAAATGCAACCCCAAGTATTATGTTATGTCAGATTAAGAGGCCCTCTCACTAAGTAATTGTTTCCATGCAGTTCACACAATTTCGGTGTAAGGGTCTTCGAAAATCTGAAATGCCAGGGATATAATATTAACCCCTGCGATGAGAGAGTGACGCGAGCATATGATTTCATTTACCCGAGTGAAATAATTGTAGCAGAGGTCACATAAGAAGTTTCCAAAAATGGTTCTGCATCTTACTGCGACTCGAATCTTAACGTGAATTTCCACAGATCCAAGTTTCGCGTCGAATATAAAGTGCACTTTTATTTGCAAACACGGCTTTGACAGCAGTTAGGACATGCGCAATATAATCGCACGTGAGAACGAGGGCCTATGTCTCATGAATTATTGCTCGTGAGCACCTTTGTGCCTTCTTGTTTAGGTAAAAATGCTGTTCGTTTGGCGAAGCATGAAAGAGGCACGAGTATTCAAAAGCCATCACAATTATTCTAGATTTCCTCTCCAAATAATTTAATTTTCTCTCTCTCTCTTACTGGCGCTTTAAAAACAATTTTGCTATGCCACCAACCGTACATAAGGTCTTCATTCACGGAGCTGACATTGCAAAAGAGTCCATTCTGAATTGCGACAACTGTCAGGGGAAGCAATATAGGCACGGTATAAGGACGTGCGAAAGTTCCGTGAATGGTTGACTAGAAAAATGGCACGAGTGGCCACAAATAGGGATTTATTCCGAAGACAACTCCTAATATCATAACTGATAATGACAAAAATTACGCCAATTAAACTGGAGGAAACACACAGCTTGCCGAAAAATGTAATGGATCTGTTTTTGAAAAAGGAAAACTATGCTTTAGCTCAGACAATGAAAGTGATAAAAACTCGTCAGATAGTGAATGAAAAACAGTAATCTTTTATTGCTGACAGTGCTAATTGCAGTATGTTAGTTGGGAAAAGTGTAAATTGTGTTGATTTTGTTTGTGTTATGTTTGTATGGTAAAATATTTCTGAAAAATAACCATTTTGTCTGCAGCGCAGTTTATTAAGAATAATGACGTCGATATATAGGTAAGAGATTTAAATCAATACTTTGAATTGAGCATAAGACATAGATTAAAATGAACTGTATTTCTTAGAAAGAATACATTATTCGATGTGAGTAATATGCCTTCCGAAACTTTTAAAGCTAGCAGGAGTTCAAACCAAAAACAAGTTCGAAGGGCTCGGCACTACAACAATACTATAAAACGACCGTTGTCAGAAGGCCTTTAAATATGTATGGCAGGTTAGGAAGTGGAGGCCATGGATCATCGAGGGCTCTTGCCTAGAAATAGAGCTTGTTAGTTAGTAAAAGAGTCAGTTTCCCCACTTAAAGCATGCGATTTAAGTCCATTCTCCACAGAATGCACTCAAAGAAAGAAACCTTTCTGTACACCTCTTGCAGTGCCCAGCGATTGCATAATGAGAGTCATTCGTAGCAATATTTATTAATTTTACTTTCTGGTGATTATTTTCTGTCACTAATATATCTGTTATCCACACATAAAAGTGAATGAGACCATATTGCATCCACCCGCTTGCCGCGTCGCCGTACTCTCCGCCGCCGCCGGCCAGAACCGGAGTCGTCCGTGCGTTCGAAAAAACGATTTAAAATTCGGGGTTGCAAATTGGTGCAAGGTTTGACTTTAGATTCACAATATAGAAGCTTCAAAGAACGACATGATATAAGTTACTTAGTGTAAGCCGGTGACAATGTCTACTTTTTTTCTACGTTTATGTAAAAAAATGGGTTGAAAACAGGCTCCGCCATTTTGTTATGTATCTATGGTTATTGATGAAACAAAATCTTTAAAAACCCTTCAAATGAAAGAATAAGAAGTGCCAATTAAGATGGTATAACAGTTTATTCGATAAAACTATTTATAAAACCACTGCACAAGGATAAAATCGGCAATTTTCAGACAAATTTGAGGGTGGTCGTTTTTCGCTAAATTTGCTCAACTTTGACCTCACATATATTGTTAAAGTGAAAACACAGGACCAAAATAATCCGGGCAGTAATGCAAAATTTATTTGAGAATGTGTATGCGAAGTTTCAACTTCCTAGCTCAAAAAAATCGATTTTGAGGTTTTGGCCAGCTTTTTTCGATTCTAGCCCACTGTGCAGCGGTTTAAAAATCCAAACATGGCATTAGTCAACGATGATGGAGAGTGTGACTTAAAATTAATAAGTGGCATGTATATAATGAAATAAAACATAACATTAACACCATATGTATTTTCACAGAAAAAGATGAGGTTAAATCAGCCATTCACAATGCCCCGTGCACACTTTTCTCTTTAAAAGCGAAGAGAAGGAAATGACTCCCCAAAATATTGAAAACATCTATCTGAAAAATTCTACAGCCCACTAATCAATATTATTAATAGCGTTGGTGGCATTTTTCTTTCGATCGCAAACATCCTTCAAGGATCATTTGTTTTGACCTGACAAGAGCTAGTTATTAACAGGGTAATTTAACAAAACTTTTTTCGCTCAGTAATCACAATACCGATTGGACGAACTCTTTCCCAAAAATCAACCACATTAAGGTGCATTAATTACGAATTTATTTTCTCCATTACGTAAAACTACGGAAAAATGACTCCCAGATAAAATTTCTTGCTTAACAGGTTGACATTATACATAGACATAGCCATTATATATTCTTGTCCGGTATAGTCTACAAATTTCCACAGATGGGTTAGACGCCTCGGCATCTTGATTCCTCGACCGGATAGGGGTATCCGGATTCGAATCCCGGTCAAGGCGTTTGATTTTTCTCCGTGGAGTTTCTGAACATTATTTTGCTCATTGATTCCAAAAAGTTTTCACCATAGCTAGTCCTGGGTATACATATATCATTGAATTAAATTTGACATTATTCCCTTTCTGCACCACGTAAGCATTCCTGATTTTACTTTGAATACTTTTTCACGTGTTGTTTTCATTTTTACATTTCTATGCTACAAAATGTTTCTTCTACCAGTGCATTCGAATTCTTCAATAATCGCTACAGAAATTAAATTTATACAATATTTAACCGTTAAACAAAATGATGTCTCTCTTGTTGCAAATAAATATTTGATTATCGACACTAATTTGGAACAAATAATCATCAAGGCTTATTACTTTTATCTTTCACATATGAGATCATCACTGCTGGGAGGTCAAAATAAACAAAGAGAACATTACGATGCTTTACCGACCTGTCGACAGCTTTATGTTAACATACAAAATATATTTCTCATTATTCTCAATGAAAGAAAATTTAGAGCGTCAGAAGTGTTTATTTTATAATAATAACGTAATAAATTCATAAAATACAACTTATAATCACGAGGTTATTATTTCATTATATAAATTTTAATACTTTACAAATTAATTAGTTCATATTTTATAGCTCATATCACAGTTAAAACTAATTTTTTCATACATTTTAAATGTCTTAAGGAATTTCTTAGTACGTGAAAAAATATAGCAATATTAAATAAATTATTGTTACCAAATGGTATTTATAAATAGTTGAATCAAGTAGGAAAAGAGTGTTAATTTCAAGTACAAGATTTTTTATGCATTACTGATGATTAGTTTTTTTTACTTCACCGCGATTTTCCCATTAATTATTGATTCCATTTCAGTGCGATCACTTGGAAACCACCGGAGGAACGCTAGTTCGAGATATACTCGACTCAAATATAATCCGAATATTCAAAGTCTCCTCAGCCACAAGAGCAACTGAAAGCGCACACCGCACGCATTCATTAAGCAGCGCGCGTAATTCCGAGACCACGTCAAGTCAAGAGTAATCCTGAGTCCCGAATACATATTATCCCGTCTGAGAAGGCGGTAATTGACGACTTTGAAACAGGATTCAATGCTTGTATATTCACCCTGATCACATCCGCGGCTGGAGGGCTGGGGATGAGGGTGCGGGGAGGCGGGAATGAAGGGGTGGAAGGAGAATAGGGTGGGGTGAAACCGCTTTTACAGCCGCTTACATCCTGGAATTCTCAAACAAGAGGGGATATCTAAATCGAGGCGCTGCTAACGAGATTATGGTAGTTAAAAATATTGATGAAAAGGGGAGAGCCGTGGGGTGGGTGTGAAGGGTGCAAGATAAAGCGGGGGCAAGCTCCTCTTTGACACTGAAGAAGAAGCGAGGGAAACTGAAACTCGAGAGGAAATCATTAAGCGAGGATGAGAGGAGATTCGGCATGAGTTTCACTGCAAACCGCCACGATATACTATTTCGTCACTTCCATCTGGCCATTATGCACCAAAATATTTCAGCGTACTAGACGGTTGGAATGAATTCGTGAAGTCACTAAGAGAGATTAGGCCATGTCAACGCTGAAGAAGAGGGAAAGTAGACTAAATAATAACGTTTTTCTTTATTTTTACAATATATACATATATATATATATTCAAGAAGTTTCCAATTTCCGAACAAATTTTAAATTAATTTATAATAGCTTCAACATTTGGTCATTTACTATGGATTAAAAAAATTAATTACTTCAATTTAGAATAAAAACTAAATTATTCAAAATTGATGCGAATATTTCAAGTTTTTTTTTACCTACTCCTGTTTGCTCACCGTTACTCACTAAGATGCAAATATGCGTTGGAATTCATGTACAATGTGCATTTATTTAAATAAAAAAGGCAATGCTAACGAGAGTTTTCATTATAATATAAGAGGACCAATCCCCGCTATTACTTCTTGAGCGCCACGCTTTCCGCTGAGGTACCTACTGTGCCTCCTTTGGTAGCACTCCGAGGGGGTAAAAGGGCGGCGGGAGGATAAGAGCGGGACGGAAGGAGGTCTGGCGGTCTTGAAGGACTCACGTAAAGAGAGAGAGAGAGAGAAAGAGGGGGTTAAGCAGGTAGGGCTTTTTAGGGGGGGGCGGAGAGAGGGAAGAAGGATATAAGGGGCACTGTTGAGGAGGAGGCAACACGAGGGCACGGAGCGACGGAGACGGAAGACTTTTTAAGGGAAGAAGTGGCGGGGCTCTCACTCCTCCGAAAGGAAAAGCGGTTAAAAGGGAGGGAGAGAGAGGAGAAGATGAAGATGATGAGGAGTGGAGGGAATGAGAGGGACAATCAACGGTTGAGGAGGAAAGAGAGAGGGAGAGAGAGAGAGAGAGAAGTAAGAGAGGGAAAGAAGGAGGCAACCGCACGGACGTGAACCGGTGGAGAAGAGGGGGAGAAAAACCCTTAACTAAGAGAGGTCTTAACGAGGACGACAGCACCCTCGAGGGTGGGAGAGCACATCTCGCAGGAAGGACTCGTGAGGAGGCACAGAAAGAGAGAGTGAGAGGGTGGGGAGATAAGGAGGCCGTTTTTCGATGAAAGAATGGGGAAGGTGGACGTGGCGATGGGTCGAGGGTTGTCAAGCAAAACGACGCACCGATGGCGATGGGGGTAGGTAGAGCGGTGCGAGGTGGTCCGAGGAGAGAGTCGATGAGGCAAGTGAGGGAGGCACTGTGGCGAAAGGGGATAACTACGAAAGGGAACGAGGGAAAAGTATAAAGGGAGTGCTCGATGGGAGGGAAGGATGTTAGAGAAAAATATGCATTGAAGCGAGTTAAGGAGATGTATAAGCTCGGTCGTAAAATCCCTGTTTACGACGCGAGTTTACAAACTAAGATTTATCAGTGAAATTTTTTTCATCGGCTACACGAACTCAATACTTATCCATCATGACATTAGCACCTGAAGTATGATCACTTTTAATTTTACAAGCTAATTTTTCATCATCTGATATTATTGGGTGGTGCGCTACCGTCTAAAAAAAACTGAGAAAAACGAAAAATTCAAAGTCAGCTTAGTAATAAATACTGATATTCCTAAGCATATCACGCAGTATAAGCATTATTCAATAAATATTTTAAAATGCAGTTCACGTTTAAATATTGATCTGAGCGATGCAAAATGACCCTAGATGTCGACGCACCCAAACATACTAATTTTACTACTGCTACCCCTAAACATTTCGGTGGCGATGCGCTATCATTTAATTACTACCAAAGTCTAATTATGCCAACCACATTGAACCCAATGTCCATTAATGTGTACAAAAATGAAGGCAATATATGCTTCATATGTATTGTGAAATAGGTACTTCGCATTCCAGCAAGACCAAAAGTGTATCTATTAAGCTTATTATTGCAAAAACGAAAGAATAAAAAATTGGCATCCAGAAAATATATTCTGCATTTTTATGTAAATGAACTGATATCATTGGATGGTAGGTACGTTGCCGTCTAAGAAAGCAGTGAAATACGAAAAAAACATTATCAGTTTAACAATGCATAATGATGTTCCTTGCATCTCACATATTTATTTATTTATTTTCATCTCCCCGAAAACAGATCATTTAAGGCCTTTTACACCGGGGGAAATAACATATAACAACGACTATCACACACAACCATTTCCAGGGTAGATGCGACCTACCCTGGTGGTACTCAAACCCGCGACCTTCGGTTTGGCTGGCGAGGACTTAAAACCGCCGACACCGAGGCCGGCAAGCATATTCAAACAAGACTTTTGAGGTATGATGTAGGGGCTAGGAATCAGATCAATTTGAGGCGTATCAACCTCCAAACAAACCGAAAAATAGATAGTTAACAAAATTGTAGAAAATAAGAAATTATTCAATGGTGTCAAAATAGGAAAACGTTGGCAAAATGAGTAAGCAAAATTTCCATCTTCAAGATGAAAATCAAAACTTTGAAGAGATTCTCGTCAAGGCCTATATTTCTGAACCCTTCCTTATTTATCTTAATGGTTTTGATGAGAAAGGGAATCGCAATGTAAGCGAAAATAAACATCTCTTACAGAGAGGAAGTTCCAATGAATAACCTTTGACAGAGAACGAATTATGCGGTGTATAACTCTCCCAAATCTCCGCGATTTTGAATCACTGCCTATGAATACGTTGACTAAAGTTGCAAAACAACTGAGAGGGAATCTTAATCCGTTTGTGGCGAGGACTCGGTCTCCATGCCAATCCCTTCTAATTGTGTCTGAGTGATTCAACCGTAGATTACAATGTGGACCAAAGGCTTTGGGACTTGAGGGATCGCATTTGGAATAAGGAAGAGAGAAAGTAGGCTGGCATGAGGCTTAGTTGGAAATGGAGAGGCTTAAGCAAGTGGACGCAGAAAGAAATCATGGGAACGAAGGGTGCGACAAAACTTGCCCTATTAACTGATATTTGTTGTCTTAAGATAAAATTTGAATAATAATTTTAATTTTAACATTCCTTACTTCACAAATACGTTTCTCGTAAGAATTTATTTGTAAATACTCATGTTATGGGTAAAATTTACCTGGGTAAATCATGAGCTAAGTTGACTTGTCAGCAAATGGTTGACAGTGCCAAAACAACTCATCTGGTGGTTTTACCCAATTTGCACATTTAGAGGTGTCGCACATTTGAAATGAAATCATTAAGAAAGTACATTCACATAATATTGATATGGATGAAACTATTGAATAAAGATTGGACACTAAAAGTTTGTCGGAAGAAATGATAGCAGAACAGGTCGGAGAAGGAAGTTATTAGTTGGGGAGAAAAGCTCGAACGTATTTCAGTTCAATGTTGTATTCTTTCAAAGATAAAAATTTACACATACATCGGCGGAATTACAGGTTTTCCCCACATGTGCAAAGCCGAGTAAAATGAAAAGACTTGATATTTTTAAAAACCTTCTGGATGCCATACGGGGGGTGTAAAAATATGAAAGCAAGTATTAAGTTTGTGAACTTAAGTATCTTAACGGAGACCCACATTATGCCGATGAAGCTAAACAAAGGAAGCTTTTTAGAGCTCAGAAAAATGGAAGACGATTCGTTTCACAAAGATTTTTCCAGAAACACAGAAAGACTTTCAACATACATCTCAAACGAACGTGCGGAGACAAAAATTGGAAGGATTAGCCTGACGAAAACAAATTTTATACGCCCACGATGCAAATTCGATGTAAAGTGATACTGAAGCTGCGGACCAGATGTTTTCCTTTTTTTTCCTCCGGAGTGTTTGATTTCATTCAACATGTGCCGTGCTTACAGAAGGAGGCTCCCTCTCACTCCCCCCTTTTCGGGAAAATTGAAGGTTATTTCGAGCTGAAGGTCTAAGTGTTGGTAGAGGAAATGCAAAGATGAGAGTGAATCGTGGAAATTGCTTGTAGGGACGAGATGTGAGCTATACGACTAACGAGGACCGATTCAATGCACACAGCGAGAGAGGAGAGGCAGCATAAGGTGGGATGAATAGAAGGGAGAGACTGGGAAAGGGAAATCAAGATTGGGCTGTTATATTGGGAAGGGGAGGGTTTTTTTCCCAACCCCTCCCTACCTCCCACCCACCCCAACCACCCCTCTGCCTCCCTTCCAATCATCTAAACCACACCCTTTCTCACCCCAGGCCCACTCCAATTCCAGAACTCCCTCTTTTTTTCCTTCTGCCCGGGCACTCTTTTAGAGAAAGTGGTCCGAAGAGATTTCTCCTGAGCCGATTGCAATCCTTAAACTTCATGTGGATGCCCTCAAACCCTACTTGCGTGGTTACTGCGTGGGTTTTTGATGGCATAAAGTTCGTTTATGCGGGACCCTGGTTTGATTATACAGGGGAATTTCCATTTAAAGCTATTCAATTAATTACGGTACTTGCTAAAGCTATTACCCTAATTATGGGGTCCCATTTGCTCAAACTGTAAGCTTTCCTCGGAGGTGAGTTTATATAGATCCATCACATACTCTCTTTTTGAATTTGCGGATCACTATATATATCCATTATATTAAATTACTTTCATCTATTCTTAGTCATTTCCTAGGCTAACTGCTCGCCGGTTAGATTTATTTTTTTTTAACTTTCCCATTATTTCTTCAATATACCTTAGTTATTCCATAGCTCACTCTCTTAGCCATTAGTCACGTGCATCTCAAAACTTTTTTTTGTGGATTTTAACTCAACCATCATCAAATTAGTTCGTTTATTTTGTAAAATACAATATTCCCTAATTTTTAATGGAAGGGCATAATGTATTTCTTTTTATTTTTGCGCAGACGATCCATATTGCCGTAAGAACACCAACAAAATTCGTATCGGATATCTTCATATATATTTAAATCTCTAATTTCCCGTATGCAACCTGTATAGGTTGAAGTTAATCAGATCAACAGCTGTAATGATTAACAAGACCCGAAGATACTTAAGATGAATTTCTATTTTTTAAGATGTTCAAATGATGATGAATAATTGAATAATGATACTTATGCAGCATTAGAAGAAGTTAGGCCCCTACTAGCCGAGGCAACCAGACGCGCCACCGGTGGCGCCACCGGTGGCGCGTCTGGTTGCCTCGGCTAATAGGGGCCTTACAGTTCTTTTTGCAATTTGGGGAAGTACAATTACAAGTTAAAGCACCCCATACACATGGGACATGGTTCGGCGAACCAAGTTCATGGACGTCACTCTCCACACACATTGGAGGGAAGTGTGAGCAACGGTTCGCCATTTCGTCAGTCTGTCCGTGTAATCAGATGAGATAAGTTGTTCGAAGTCGGCAGCTGCTGTGATTGTGTTGTATGAGTTCGGTTTTTTAAGAGAAAACAGTGTGACTCGATTCGGTTTTCTATAAAATTTAGATCCGCACCCGGAATTGTCTCTCGAGTCTACAGCAACGGATTATTTAATGCGTCGTCCCGCTTATTCCTGTCTCTATTTTCCGCACTTATTACTTTCCGCAAATATGGATACTCTGTAGGCTTCAATAAAGTCTGTTAAAAACGAAGGGTTCATAAAATTGTCACTGTCAGCCTTAGACATTGTAGCACTGAATCAAAAAGCAAATAATTTAATACGGCAATCCGTCCGTTACACAGCGTCTCCACAGACGAAATGGGCGAACAACGGTTCGTGTCTTCCACACACGAACTTGGTGCGCCCTGGCGGCGAACCGAACAAATGTTTTCCATCCCGATGGAAGACCAAGTTCGTGACAAAAAATGACGAACTTGGTTCGTTTACATTCCACACACGCGGGAACTTGGTCCATATGAATAAATAACTTTCTAATTACTTAGATTATCCATAATTCTTTTCATGAGCCAATAAATGTGGAGATAATCAATATAAAATGATATATCACGGAATATTGTAAATTACCAGGGTATTGCCATGGTATTTCGTTCACCAAAATTGGTGTTGATTTCATCAATTCCTTGAGGCAATAAATAGCCGAAAACTAATTAAGCTACAAGTTAAAACTTTGAAAAAAAATAGCCGCGAAAAATGAAGGAAGCGAAGGAAAATTCGGAATTATATTTTAAATGAAGGAATATAGAAAGAGAGAGCGAGGGAGAGAGTGGGAGGGAGGGAGGGGACGAATGGGGTAAAGGCCCACCCGAGAGAGGAAGGGTGAGTTGTGTCTCCCCAATTTTTCCCCAAACTGCGACCATCTCTTTTCTGCGCTACTGCTTCGTGCAAGCACACCTTTCCCCCCCCCCCCTGCGACCCTTTAAAAACCCTCACTATATTCACCCACCCAAACTAAACTCACCCCTTTCACTCTCCCATCCCCCCAGAAACTTCGTTAGTCCTTGGGAACCCTTCGCTTCCTAAAACGCCCCCTATCCCTCCCTCCACCCCCAACCCCCCGACACCCTTCCCCAAAAACACAACCACCTCCACTCCACTCAACCTTCGGTCCGCTCCAATATTTTCTCCCCGTGGCCCCCATATTTCTCCTCTCGCCCTCCTCCTTTCCCTGCACCCCCATTCCATGTCTTCCCGTTCCAGGAGAGACGGGAGATGTGTACAACCCACAAAAACCTACCCATAATTCCTCTCTTTGTCCTCCACGACCCCTCCGATTCTCATGTCTCTCGCATTGTTTTCCATTTTCCCTAGTCCCTACATCATCACCACTATCTTGCGCGGGACTAATAATTTTCCTTACCCAGCTTTGCCATTCCGTCCGTAACTATCCCCTAATATGCGCAAGACTTGTTTCTAAATAAATGTTTACTGATTTCTTTTAATGCACCACATGCGGATTTCCTCGATGGGAAAATCATAAAATTTGAGCGCTTTGCACGATTGGTCCTGAAAAGAGAATACCCTCACAATATGGCATATAATCTGCCACATAGCCTTCATAAATAATTCTTATACCATTAAGTATAAAAAAACTATGAAATGAAAACAGCAGGAAAATATTAAAATCATCTATAACCATTGTCAACTTATGGCATAGAGAATTTACTTGAATAAGCGTTTAATAACATAGCAGTAATATTCCAATGCCAATTTGCACTGATAATAAATTGTAAATTACTAACTTTACATTTTAGGACCAGGATATTATTTACTGGCATACATTATATACGTGATGCATCACATCAAATAGTACCATAACTTTTATAAACCTGTCTCTATCTCACTATACTCCATAAATTAACCATGATCCACTTTCGTTGCTGTATACATAACATTAAACCCAAAGGGAGTATGATAATGGGGTCAATAATATGTTAATTATAAGAAACGATTGAAGCATGACAACGAGAATTATGATAGCATAAAAAAAAATTTCTTGTGGAAATGATGAATTTATCGTTTTGACGGATAAAAATATTTCTATAAAAAAATAAGCCTCGACATCTCTACACACTTTCCTTCTATATTTCTGTGAATATAATTTTAAGTTGTAGAGTAGATATGTTCAAGGAATTATATGACTTAATTTTTAAGCAGTAAAATTAAAATTAAATTCACGCAACAAAAGTTTTCAACCAAATAATTTTTAAATGATGTAATCATATGAAGCTGCTTATTTTTTCATCACTGTTTTATTTGCAAGTTTTTGAGAAATGGAAAAAGTCCGTTTTAAAAATATTTTTCGCGTGAAGTAGCCATAAAAACATAAAATTTTAGTTAAAGAACAAATATTATGTACCTATTCCATTCTTTGAACTTAATTAGTGTTTTGCAATTTCATTTTTGAAAGACAAAATAAAACCTTTAACGTGCCTGCTATCATTTTTTAACTAACACTTCTCGGACGTAATTCGATATTCCCAAGCAACGAAAAATAATCACACCAAACTTAATTAAAACTTTTTATTAGATTATTGCCCATCCAAATAATTCTGATGAATAACATAACAATATGAATAGTAAAATAAAATACAGTTCTTAATCTACCTCTATGTCAACATCCTCACCTTTTTTTCCCTCGACCTATTTTTTCGAAGACGTCTAATTCATTAGAGCTTACGTATAAAATGTGTCCTTCTATGGCAGCTAGGTATACATAATGAAAGTAGCAGAGTAATCAAGGGTGGAATAATTCCAAATGTGATGTTTTAAATTAATAAAGAAAATCAAAAGATCGAGCTAAAGTGCGATGAAGGAGTCCTAAGATGAGTAGGAGAGAGGCCTTATGAAAACCATAATAAGAAGGCGGAAAAGCTAGATCAGCCATATTTTGAGGCATGATGGCGACGGAGGCAATCGTAGAGTGGGTTGTAAGAACGTGTAAGGAATATCTCGTGTAAAATATATGGACCAGGTTATGACAGACATGATAGAGAAGAAATATCTGCGTGTGAATAGGTAGGTTGAAAGGATATGTGAGTGGAAAGCTGCGTCAAAGCAATCTTAGGTTTGGTGACAATTGATGATGATGGAGTTAGACTTTGCTCTAATGACTACAGTGTGTCGCAGGGTCCATTCCCTGCACCGGTCAATGCGTCACGATCTCCGTCAGACAAGCTCTCTACCATTCCCCTCCTCCGTTCTTTTTCCTTCACGCGGAGGAACACTTGCCTCCACTCACTTTCACCACTCACGACCACACATCAATCAATTCATTTCTTTCGCCTCTCTCGTCCTTTCTCCTTCCAACGCCTCTTCATTATCGTCCTCCTTTTTCACTCCTTCATCTTCTCTTCTTCCTCTCTTGCCTTTATATGTCTTTTCAATAGCCATTCTTCTCCCCACATTCTCCCTCCTATTCGTCCTCTTCATCTCTCAATTCTCTTAACGTCTCCATCATTATGTTTGCTCCTATTACACATCTTTATATATTCTCCTTAACCATTCTCCTACCTATACGTATTCATTATGATCTGCCTTTCCTCTTACACTCCATAAAATTTTAACCTCATATTTCCAACGACTTGATTTCTTAGATCTCTTCATTATCATGTTCCGTTTCTTTTCCATTTCTTTATTATTTCACCTTCCTCTTTCGATACATTCTTCTCATGCCGTATTTATTGAACTATTCTTGCTCACCCATTCCTTTATGTTCTCCTTCTCATCCCTTCTACCACTGTTATCCTTATGTCACTTATATAAAGTCATCCGCGCCAATATCACTTCGTCTTCTTTCCCATCCTTTTCTCTACCCTTCTTCTACTGCAAGCACAAAAACATCTTTCTCTCCTTCCGCAATTAATCTCTCCAAACTCCCAAATTGAGATTTTCAAAATACCCAGAAAAGTTACGGCTACAGTTCTACTGTTACTTAAAAAAATTAATTATTCAGTTAAAAATACTAACAACGATTACAAAGAGGATCTAGCAGCAAGTGTAACTATATTTACATTTCAAAAAAATCTATTGAAAATTGTTCTAAGATGTCAATTATACAGGTAATAATTTAAGATGTTCTCCAAACTACAGTTTTATTAGTACATATCTTTAATAAATACTATGACCATTTTACTGCTGATGATTCCTTGGTAATGCACCAAGAGCTATTGTTACCGCTGATAGTCAAACACGTCTAAATAAAGTTCTGGGCCTAGGCTTGCTGGTGCAACAGAAGAGAGAAATACTTGTATGCGATTATATTCAGAAAAAATGAGCATATAAAAGTAATTGCTACTGCATATGAAAGAGTATATGCCACTCCCACTTCAAAATATTTTATATGGCTGGTTTTGATTTTTACAGAGCCTGTAAAAGGACAAACTTTTTCCTTTGATATTTTTATGACAGTGTTAACTAAATTGTTTCAAGTACAGTGACGCATCACTTATACAGCATCTAGCCTGATTTATCTAATTACGCAAAAACAGTTACAATTGCTAAGACTATTTTAATGATAGTTGCTAAGTTTTTAAGAACAGTAATTAAAAGTAAAATAAGCTTAAGTGTAGTTGCTACCGGCAACTCAATTACTCTTACATAGTTACCGCTCATCCATGCTCCCTATATACTTAACCCCTTTCCTCCCCAACTAAGCTCCCTATGTACTTGAAAACCCCTTCCCTGCCATGCAGTCCCGTAACAAGCGCTCGTCCTGCTGAGTACCCTTCTAGAGCGTTCCGGCTTAATTCCCGACTTCCCGGGCTCTGCCCCAATCAATTCCCATCGCCCTCCCTCCCAATCCCTTCTTCTTACCCTCGCCACTGTCTTCCCCAACCCTCTCCAACGGAACCTCTTTTACGCACCCAGTCTGAGGCGGCCACCAATGTTTCCTCTTGCCGCAAAAGTATCCATCCTCCTTACTCCTCTCTCCCCTTTCTCTTCATTCCACGGCCGACGACGCGGTCAAAGGGGATTTGGTGCAGGGAAGGAGGGGTCGGAAAGGAGAGGGCTTGGACTACGATGCCGCAGCACTCAAGGGGGCGTCCGCCGTACACACAGGAGGGCTCGGCGAGCGCGAATTCTCACGAGGGGAGGACTGTCTTTATTTCCAAGACAACGAATGTCGCATAGAAATGGCCATCCTTTCGCCAAACCTACATCCTACTCCTACATCCGAATTTCCCGTCCTTCCGTCTCACACAAACTCCCCCACAAGAAGGAATATCGGGTTCTTAATTTACACTCTAACTCGCATTTAACTCGAGCGGGAGTGTGGCAGTAGGTGTTAAGGCAGTTTTACACGGGGCACGGATTTGCGCAATGCATGAACGAAATTAGAACAGGGGCTATTTTTCCATCTCACGTCCACGCATTCTCGCGTGCGTTCTAGCAATTCACCGCTTAACATGACGCAATTTTGACTGCGCCTTCGTATACACGTCAAATTGTGCAAGCACGTGCCTCGTATAAAACGGCCATCAGGCATTGGCGAGGGTCAAGTGGGTGTCGAAGCACTCAATCGCGATCTCCAAGGGACGCAAAAGTAACTTTACAAGTGCAAACAATCCAGTATAAAATGTACAATTCAATCCTAAAAACAACAAAATATGATATAAATAAATTCTCTATTTTCTAAACTTTCTCTCTCACGTCATCAATATCTAATGAGGAGTTTCTAGAGGAGGATGCTTGCTTAAGCAACCTTGATAGCCACACGAAAAAATACTTAACACTGCTTTACAATTGGGACACCAGCTACTAATTGGTACAAGAATGATATGAAAATACAAGTACGCTTTTATACGAGATACAAAACAACCTAAATTCGAAATAGCATTGAATAAAGTCCGCGATTATTGTGGTGGTGAATTTTAATTTTTTTTAAGCAAAATATCATTCATATTTTTATTACACAACCTGCTCCTTTCCAAATAGTACTCCCTCATTTCCCTCACATTACTTGGCTTCCTACCCTCCTATAACAAATAATTTTCCATTTTTACCTTCGGCTTAATACTTTTCCCTTGCATTGTGATCACTACCTTTCTCGCAAGTGTTTTATCCTTCCAGTGAGCGTGGCATCCTAATTATATTCACGTGGCGGTGTTTACAACATTTGCGCGGCTTGGCATCAAATACACTCACTTTGTGGCTCACCCACGACTGACTGTTGAGGCCTAGAATGATATTACATGTGAAGTTCCACGGATTGCACTGCGAACGGAAAAAATATCATGGGTTCCTAAGTCAGTGAAGCTCAAGGTGCGGCTATTTGTTTTAATTTTTTCATATTTTCTCATTTCTCGATTTTAAACTCATGAAGTAAGCTTTTGGGAGTAAACTCGATATGATACAAAATTCAAGTGGATTATTGTATACTTAGAGGGTCTCTCAAGCACATTAAATATAACAACAAACAATTATTTTTATTGACAAGGGGGTATATTTTATAAGGATAAAAAGTAAAGTTAGATCAATTTTTAACGAAAATTTACAAACGCTTACGACCAAGCAACCATTTCACAAATGCAATATCATTATTCCAGAATATGGCTGCGTGATCTTCCCTAAATGCCACGCCGCGCCGTGTGCTAGCGAGTCGCAGTCACGGCCAGCTGAATGATACTGCATCCCTCATTATCCCACATTCTCCAGTCACTAACCTATCATGAGTCGAGGGAGCAATTTACTTTGGATAGCAGTGGCAGAATGTTAATAACTCGCAGTCATCTACAGCCTAAATATATGCTATTATATTAATTTGCATGTAAGTGCCACATATAACTTATATGTTTAAAACATAATGACTGCTTGATATTATTTTTTTCACCTAGAAAATTACAGCAAAGATTGAGGTAGTTACTGAAAAAATGTCTTAGTTTCAGTTTCAAAATTTCTAGTGTAGGACCTTATAATTTAACACGTGAAGAGTACAAAAATTGCGGCAAAAATACTGCACATCCATGTGCGGAATGAGTAAAATTCTAGATAGTAGGTGCATAACAGCATTTAATGCAAGCACCACTTTGGAGCTTGTATTCAAACTCTAAAGTTTGTCGACAAAAGGCATCGGAAACACACAAATGAGCATATATTTACAATAGTGGTCCATTCCTTGATTGATTTTCTCAGTGACGCAATTTCCTTCTGCTTTCCTGCACAATCTACAACTCCGTCAATTCCGAGTCCATCGGCTCCCAGAGACTCCTCCCACGTCCTATCTCCAGACGGGTCTGCGGCAATCCCGACCCATCGCATTCATCCATCTTCTTTCGCCCGTTAATTCCCACAGCGCCGCACTCCAATCCTACCCCTATTTCTCTCCGTCTCCTTCTTTCCAATGTCTCCTCCGTTATTTGCCCCTCTTCGGAGAAATATGGGTTAGCATGGGAAAGAGGAGGGGCGGAGGGTTTTTATCTGTATAGCCACATCTGGAAATTCAGTAGTTTTGACGTCAGCAAATCAAAGAAAAGTACATGGCAGCAAAATTTAAAAAAAGGCAGCAAGCTTAGTGGTGAAATGAGTTGAGCGCTAAAATAATTAATGCAAATGAAATTCAAGGCTAATAAGAAGAAAACAATTCTCAAACTTGTGTCCGCGTATTCTTGGTATCGGCCAGTACGTGTTGATAAAAAGTTCACATTGCGATAAAGGAAATCATCAGATAACCAATTAGGCTGCTTTTTATTCTCGCCATGCATTACTAGAAGTGGGTTAGTGACATCCCATGTCTCTCCTCAAGTCAAACTTTCATCATTGTTTAAACCTTAAAAAACTAATCATTCATTAATGACAGGGCCAATTAATGGCAAGGCTTAGGTTATAACTTCGAGAAAGCCTTCTACACTTACCTACAATTGATAAATATACTTGCAGGTGATCTATGCGACCTTTTACTCCAAATTATTTTAGGTAAGCAAGTCATTTGAAGAGAGGCACCCGAAAAATAGAGCACAATACCTGATACCTAGGTCTATCATGGCAAGGTGATGTATGTGCC
Organism: Ischnura elegans; assembly: GCF_921293095.1. Lineage (NCBI taxonomy): Eukaryota > Metazoa > Arthropoda > Insecta > Odonata > Coenagrionidae > Ischnura > Ischnura elegans. The sequence goes on from NC_060246.1 coordinate 27,405,864, forward strand.
TAAATATGGCTACAAATATTTCAGCCAGCCAAATCCTAGTGACAACTCTTTTTATTTACCATTTCTCAATGTTTGGTCCAGAACAAGAGAAGGAAAATATCCGCACTAGTTTCGGCAGTGGATCTGTATGAGGAGTTAAGGAGGCCATATCCTTCACCGCTGGGTGGAAAATTACACTAGATAAAATCGAAACTGTTGGAAGGTGCCGCTTAATGCAATAATATAGTTATAATTTCCGGGAAATACCCTATATCACGTATAGAAATAATTACCAAAATTGGTGTTAAATTGCGGCTACTTTATACGCTCTTGGAACGTGCATTGTAATTGAAAGCGATTAGTGTGAAACGAGGAAAGTGGTGATGAAAGCTCGCGAGGGCGAGCGGCAGCCTCTGAATTTATTCTGCTGTACACGAAGAAATTATAAAAATACTAAATATAGACAGTTAAACATAATACAAAAATAACTTATAAAGACAAAGATAGGGTTATTATTAGAATTTGGCAGGCAAAAATATCTATGGCTGCATTAATTAACTCTCAACACATCACCGGGATAGATGCAGTTTAAACTGTTATGCTCTATTTTACGGGTGTTTCGGCTAAAATTACTTGCAGATAACGAACCCTGCGTAACTTGTATAAAAAGAGCTCACCTTGGTTTGATTCAAAGTATTTTTATCAATCATACGCGTGAAATAATTCTTAGAAGAGCGACCCGAAGCTGTATCATTTGTTGATCTCATCATGAACAAATGATTACTCCGCGGTAGGGAACCTATATTACTGGTTTACCTGGCAACATGTGCTGCAGACGCCTTAGGAATGGGCTGACGACGCCCACGGCACAGTAAGTGAAACATCGCTATCTAAACGACAACGCGGATGAAACCCGGAAACCTACCATACTGCGAACCTGAACGCCGCGAAAACTTACATCAGAATGATTACTCTATCTGTGACGGTAGACATACGCTGGGAGTTTGAATCGGGGGGAATCGCATTCTGGGTTTTGCCTTAGACCCATGCTCTTTGTGCTACTTCTCCTTTTGTCAAAACGTAGAATGTCCGCCAATGAGTACCGGCGATGAGTTCGACACAACCGCCTCCTTCCTCTCCTCCCTTCTTCTTCTTCTCTCGCTCCTCCGCGGCCCATCGCATGCCTCCCCGCATTCCGCCGTCTGCTCCCGTGCCCTCTCTTTGTCCACGATGATTGCCCCTCCGCACCGCTCACTTTCTTCTTTGCGGCGGCGGCAGTGGGTCGATATATCAAAGGGCACGCAGCGATGAAAAGGACCTTCTCGCTCCACCACCTGCACCCTCACTGAGCTCCCCCTGGGGACACACCGAGCCAAGCTAATCCTCCTTTGAGACTTGAATCATACCGCATTCACTCTCGCAAGCCGTTCTCTCGTTTATCCCGCGAATCCAAGTATTTTATGGAAGATGATCGTTAGAGAAAAAACGCTATGGGTAATGAGCAAATGAGAATTTATTTAGCAAGTAATCCGTCTTAAAGATCCAAATATCAATTTATTATCGGCAACGTATGCACGTAAGCTAGTTTTTTTTGCATAAGTAGCACTGTTCACATTAAAATGCACTTCCGCACGAAAGCTAGTTTTTTAAAGTAGCTCTATTCACATTGAAATGCACTTGAATAAAACACACAGCACAAATTTCCGTGTTGCACGTGGAAGAGACGCACTCTTTAATTTTAATTTCAACAGCGATCGGTAAATCAAGGTTCGGTAATTAAGAATGATTAAATATTCGTATGTGCCTAGTTTACTTCCCTTTCAATGATAAATTGAATTGTAAAAAATATATTCAGTCCTACTTTTTCACACAATATACAACATCTTCTATATTCCTGTCGATAACACGGTCAGGTTCAATGCTAAACGTTAAATGCTAAATTGAGATCCCAGAAAATAAAACACCCACAAAGAAAAAAAAGATTAGTATGACGTCTGGCAAAATGTAAAATAAAAAAAGCTTACTCCATCAGTATGAACTGTGCACTAAATTACTCGGAAGTAAGGTCAGAGATATCCACCACCACCACTATACCACAGATACCACTAATATCAAAGGGACAAGGAACTAAATAGCAAAATTTGGCTTCTGACAGCCATCAATTAAAGCCGTAATCAATTTGAATGACGCTTCATGTGTTTATTAATAACCTATAACCTTCACCAGGCCAACTCAATCAAATACGGTACACTTCGAGTCATTTAGGACCGAAGGAAAGCGTTAAATAATGAGACATGCGTAAATTCTCATTTATGAGGCCCTTAGGCTGATACTTGAAGTGATGAAGGTAATTTTTTTGGGATAAATACTGCCTAAATTCTAGAGTTATTACCCGGATTAATTTCATCCTAATGACGGGTGGGCCCAAAGATTTTGTCTCCTTTGAAGTTCCGCGGTTGATAATCCTTCCACGGGAAGTGCTTGCCACTCAAATCCTCCGCTGGACGGAAGTAGGATGGCTTCCACGGACTTCAGAATACCAAAACTGCCTTGCAGAAGTGAGCTCATAATCGCTTTGACACTGAAAGTTAGTCACTGGTTTCCCGACTCCACATAACTGCGAGGCGTAACTTGCACGCAAGTACACTGACCAAAAACCCTTTAGTTACGGTAGGTTCTTCATTGGAAAGCTTACGGTCCGGTGATATTATGTGCATGGTAGAATTACCCTGATTACGTCGCTATCCTCCTTACCATAAAGGGCCTCAAGGAAACCTGTTTTCACCGCAAGACTTTGAGTAACTGTGTTTCGTGTAGCCTCACGATGAACGGAATAACAAACGTAGAAGCGGCACTTAACGCTGAGGACATTGCGTAATTCATGGGAAAGCTGATAGAAGTTTGAAATCACAGTCACAGAGCTATCCTTGCCTTAAGTATCATTTAAAGGAGTTTGACTGGGGAGTTGATTCTTGAAGGAGGTCAACGAGCCATAAGGCACAGTTCGTGCCAAATGACAACCATAAAATATTGTTCATGAGAATAGTAAGTGCTGATAGCACTAAGATGATGGTTTTAATATCATGGCACAACAAGCATTGAGTCAAAACAAATATATCTTGTGAAAAAATCCAATTTATAAAAAACTTGAATGGTACAATTTTTATATAAATCCAATCTTTTAGGACTAACTTTTGGGAGTAAATTATGTCCAGACAGATTTTTTGAACTTTTCAACATAAAAGTTTTTTGTTTGTACAAATAGTTCACCGCATAGCTAGATCATTAGAAGCACGACTGACGAAGCGTTTTGCGGATCAGTTCAAAATAGACAATAGATAAATATTAGCTGTATTTTATGTGTACGTATTATTGAGGTTTTGCATTTATTTCATGCCATATTATTACAAAGGCAATCAACACTGAGGACTGGTAAAATCCATTTAGTAAATGTGGAAAAAATAAATATAACTTCTCAATGTATTTATACTTTTAACAAATTCGAATCAACTTAAATATTCACACTAACTCCAAAATAAAAATATCGTAGGTGGAACTTACCAATAAATAAAAAAATGAAGCACTGAAAGCAACACAAAACAGGTCTTATGCAACTTGATTTATATCATGCATGCATATTCACCATTTATAAAACATGCACAGCAAAAACTAATGATTTAATATGCAATCATGTAATATACCAGTACCATTTTAGAAACAGAGAAACTATAATTCAAATATTCTTGCCTAACAAAACGATATAATGAATATATTAGTACCATAATACAGTCAATAACACTTTCACTCAAACGAATATTTTTCACCCCACTTCCTAAAGATTTAAGGTAAGTCAATCAGCGAACACATTCATGTAGGCAAAAAAGAACACTGCCTTAATCCACTATTTGATAGGTCTGCCGAATAATGAATTATAAAATCTTTTCGCTTTTCCAAAAGCTACCTTGCATTATTGGAAAGAAGAGCTTCAAATATATTCCAAAATTGGTGCAAAAAAAGGCGGAGGAGTTTGATAAGGAAGAATGGAAAAGGACGAGACCATTTGCTGAGATGGAGAAAGATTGAGTGATGGATAGCAGGGTTTTGTAAAGGAACAGAAAGCCAAAGTGCGACTGGACCGAGAGATGGAAGTTATTCTCGCACGAAAAGGAAAATATAAAAATATACCTTTTTTCGAGAAACTTTGAGGACTTAGGGATTTCAGGATAGCTATGCGTGGTCCGTAAGGGTAAATCCACGGGGTGGAGTGGGGAAGGGTGCGAGCAATGGGCAGAGAGGAGTGAAAAGATGGAGAGGGAAGAAGGAGGAGTGGAGAAAAGAGAGTGAATGTGAGGGATTAAAACGGGGACGGTAAGATTGATGGAGCGTTGCTATGGATACCAAACGTTGACGCACGCACTTTTGGAAACCCATCGCCCACTCTCTCCACACAGCCCTCCACTTCATCTCCATCTTTTCCTTTCGATCCTTCTTCCACCATTCCATTTAGAGAGGTCCGCTGTTTCGCCCCATCACCCTACATGCCAATGCGTCCTGCCTGCCTGCACGGCCTCGTTCTACGTGGATCCCCCTGGCCTCACCTTTCCATAGCCAACATCTTTCTCCACCCTCCTCCTGTTCTCATCCTTCTCTTGGTGCCTTTGGACAAGGAGTGCATGGCCAATTCACCGGGGAGCAGAAGCCTGACGGCGGTCTGGACCTCCTGGGAGGTGGTGGTCGAGAGTTCGTTGCATTGAGCGAGACGGGAAGGCTCTGCGGCGATCTTCTCGAAGATGTCGTTTGAAGAAGTAGTTAATGATGTTCAATTCCTTGGAGGAGATGCCGGTGTCGGGGTGGACTTGCTTCAACACCTTGTAGACGTAGATTGCGTAGCTCTCTTTCCTCCTGAGCTTTTTCTTCTAGTCTCCCTTTGAGATGTTCTTCTGAGCCTTGCCGGCCTTCTAGGCTCCAAACACCAAGTCTCTTTCTCTCTTATCTTCTACCTCACTCACTCACCTCTCTCCCAGTGTCCCTTTGCCCAGTTCATCCCTCTTGCCTTTGGAATAATTCACGCGGTGAGCTCCCGGGGGTCGGCCACCCCATTTCACCCTCTCTCCTCATTCCAGTTGCTTCTTCTTCTCTATAGTTGTGCCCTGCTCTTCCCTCCCAACTGTCGCTCTTTATCAACCCCTTTGCCAACTGCTTCACCTCATCCACACCCCCTTCCGACCCTTAGTCTTTCACGGCGCCGAAACCGTCGGGAACCTCCCTTCGGAATAAGGGAGCACGCACGCCACCTATGACTCGACTCGAAAACTTTCTCCCATCTCCTCCTCACCGACCGGTGGTGGTCCGACGCCTCGGCTTCGGTCCCTCCGCTCCTCCCGCATGCGACACCCACCGCACAAACTCAGAGGCGTCTCTCAGCGGTTGCGCCCATCAATGGCAGCCATTTCAATGCCTTCTCTCTCTCAATATCACGCCTCTAACTCCGTACTCTCTTCCCGCCTTTGCCTTCCCTGCGGGACTCTATTGAGAACTACGTAACACCTTCCATCTCATGAATATAAATAGAAACTGAGGTAAAGATTTAGGGTCTGCAATAAGGAAATAACTTATCGATTTGTTTCAAATTTGCAAATTTGGCACTCATACAAATACTTATTTCTTACACGCAAAGTTTACCATATCTGAGGGAGAGAAATAAATTATAATGCATGAAAATCCTGAAAATCTGTTCGATGTTGAAAAATGACCGCGATACCCATTTCAATGCAATTTAGCAAAAAAAAAGAAAAGTGGGTTTGATCAGCCAAAACAGAGACTAAATAAATATTTCCATCGAGGGTAGGGGAAAAAATATTTTTCGAACATAATCAAACAAAAGCGGTGAATCTTCAATAATAACGACAACCATGATTATGGCAATAGATTATAATTGCTCAAGTATCTAAATTAATAAACCGTACGTCAAATTAACATTTGGGCGAGGAGAGAAAATAGGTATTGCTTTGAGAGGAAAGTCAAAGACAGAAAATGGGTTTCATTTCAAGCAGGTGTCACTAATCAGATTCTTGATGAAAATTATTCTTGGATTGACAGTATCATAGACGAAGTAATTTTTAGAGATTTCCACAAACTAGCTCTGAAATAGATATATTTATATTTCAAATGTCGGAAGGAAATCCAGTTTTCGTCCCTTAAAATACATACGAAGCACGTACTCCAAGGAAAAAGTCAGGAAGCCATTTTTAATCTGTGTGAATTGTATCGCTTGTGAAGTAATTTTTGTTCGAATCGGTATATACGTGATTTTAAAGAAAAAAGGCCTGCATTCATCCCATGGCCTTCCAGAATGTAAGCATGTAACCTGTGCTATTTTCTAAGATAGGTAGCAACCGCGATGCCATTGAAATTTGTTAGCAAAGGGTTGATTGTGTTCCCCACCCTTTCTCATCTCGGCCTCACTCAATCTCTACCCGCCAGGGTGGTCTTCGTCGGCAGAGAAGGGCGTAAGAAAAATGGTCGGCCATTTCCTCGGCACGGCACGTCCAAGACCGCACGTTGAAACTCGTTTAATTGGGTAAGGCTCATAAATCACCCTCACACGCTTTTCAAGGGTTTGAAAGAAATAAAATTGCGGAAAAATTTACATTCATTTCGTGTACCGGATACGAATGGACTTTCACCGCAGTAGCGAAAAACGTAATTCGATAAAATAACTTTTGTTATCCCCACCCGAACTATATTCCAAGTATTCATTTATAAAACAGCAGGAAGAGGTGTAAATACCTATCTTACATTCAGGGTAAGGTGGCAGCTTCTATCCTCCGCACACGCTTAATGTTTGGTGTTTCTTTCGGATTCACAATGATCATAAGGACATCCTGTTTGTTTTCCATCAATTTACTGACTATAAAACAACATAATCTATGCCCGTTTATATAGAAAAAATATGACGGGGAGGCATCCAAAAATATCCTAGCTGTCTCGACATTAAAACTAATTGCATGCTATAGGCGACAAAGGCTGGAAAACATTTGCATGTATTCAATGACATAATATGGAAATGGGAGATAAGAAATGGTGGTTAACGTCACTGACACGAAAAAATATATTTTCAAGGAAAACTATGGAGAAAAAGGCTTAACATGGACTCGTGGTGTGTTTTTTAAAAATGCGGAAGGAAAGAATCATCGTATTATTTTTTATCTTCAAAGATAACTATTGCATTGAGAAAGCGATAGATGGAACAAAATAATTTCACCAGAATCATTGACCCACAGTTTAAAAAATGAGCTTTCATCATACTAAATATTTTAATCCATATGATATGAAATTTAGTCATGTAAGTATTTGATATTTATAGCAAAAGGAGTCTCTGAAGTGTCAAAAATGGAAAGACAGCAGTTTAGTAAGAAAATAAAATGAAACTAACCTCCTATTTATTCATGGAATTTTTGATTTATAAATAATAAATCTCTAGGCCGTGGTAAAAACTTTCTTTCATGCAGTAGAGGGTCAGAAATATTCAAAGCAATTTCCCTTCATTAATTATTTTGAAGTTCAGCATAATGTAATGGTAGGTTTGCGTGTTTAAAATGCGATGAATAGAGCAAGAAAAACTTTACGCAATACCGAAGAGGTTCAACTTTGAAGCGTACCCGGGAAGAGGATCAGAAGTATTAATGCAAACAACCAACGTTCTCATAATTCCGCGCTCCCCATCACACTCCAAAAGAGACGCAATATCCAGCCGCACCCCACCTCTCCAGTAAATTGAGGATAGAAATTCTCTCATTAAGCGCTCCAAAGTGGAAGATGATTCTGAAAATTCTTGAGTAATTTCTTTCTTGCACCGTGTCCAGTCCCCGTGAAAGTTGGAGGGCTGGCGGAGCGGCATTTCGAGGTGCTGAAGGAGAGGGGAAGGATCGCGAGTGGGGTGGAAGGGTGGGGGGGGTTAAAGGGGAAGTTGTAACGGATGGATTTTAGCGAGGGCGCGAGCACGACAACCCGCAGCACATCCCCCCTTCTTCCCCGCATCCCGCCACGCCATCCGACCGAAAGTCTACCCTCTCGAAAGTTTTCGAAGCAGCTCCTCGGAGCGCAACGGTGCTCCTCCTCCTTATAACGCTCTACACTTCCCCTCATTCTCCTTACCTTACTATCTACCCCTGCTCTCCCTACATCATTCCATACTCCACTCACATCTTCACCCAAGAATCGTAGATCTACATCTAACTCCTCCCCCGCAAGACGTTTGCACCATTATAACCCAATGTCGCTTATAAGTAGCATAAAAAAATGTAAACATTTTCAGCCCTATTCAGATGAGATTCAAACTACGTGTATTTTTTGTGCTGTGAAGTTATGTAGCTGCCACAATAATTATGACTTAGTTGAAACTTTTCACATTTTTAAAATGAGAAGGCTTAAAATTTAAATTATTCCAGATGCAGCTCTGGATTAGAAAATATTAAATAGGCGTGTGACTGCGCAGGGGGTATTGAAACACCAGCCGTTTACACGAAAAAAAGAAATGCTATAAAGAAATTGCGCTTATCATCAATTTAATTCTTTTATCGTTCAGGGGAAATTCCATTGCACTTAAAGTTCGGCACTCTTTAATTCTTAATTAAAAAAGATAAAGGGATAGAAAAATAATTTAAGAAAAAATAATAATTTAAATTCTTACAAGCCCCTATGTAGAATTGTAGACAATGGAACGTCTAATGGTACCCAATTGTATTATGTTGTGCTTCCAAACGCAGTGAAATGGAATTAAATACCAGCGTAAAACGTTAAAGGATACGGAACAATAATATATGACCCCCACGAAATTACTATTTTATCTACATCTTCGTACAACCCTAGATGACACGAGGTGATGGCACGAGAGAAGGCTTGAGGTTGTGGTTAGGGGCGTCAGGACACCAACCGTTCACGCATAAAAATCAAATGCTTTAGCGAAATTACGCCAAGCATCAATTAATTTCCTTTAATAAAGAGCGGGGAAAAAACAAATTCTCATACCTATTCCTTAGAAAAAATATCTCTCTAAATTTATCGTTTCTGTTGGTCCTGGAAATGTAGTTGGGTTCAAATATGATGTTCTCCGTATCGCTGATTAAGATGTCCATCCTAGAAACTCAATTCATCTGCTGCCATTACGTTTACACTCTAGTAGTTAGCCACATCTGAAATTCATGATATTAGGTTGAGTTGTACCCACCGTGCAACAGGACACACATGTCCTACGATTTATGGGGCTGCTAATGGAATAAACACATACATGAGAAAGGTTTTTTTCACAATAATTGCAATGTAATGATTGGCCGTAAACATATTGATTCCTGGGCATCTGTATTGTCCTCATGTTACGGAATCTCCAAGTGTTATATTTATCCCGGTTTCCAACTTAGGAAGGCAGGTTTCCGCGAAGGAAATAAAGCAACCTCCATGAACGACCTGTCGGTGTAAAAATTAAAATAGTTACATAATACAGTATTTGCACGGTAGACGACAAGGATCTGTACCACCTTATAATATATAGTATTCCTCGGAAACCTGTAAAATGAACAGCTAATGGGACAATTTCAGCTCAACAAATTTATAATCAGCGAATAACATTTTTCAGGAAATAATAATAATTTTTAGTTTTTAGGGAACAAGAGACCAAACTACAATGTCTACTTCTGCGCATATCAAATTTCCGAAACACATAATTCATATAAACGGATCATATAACTGGGAAGTAACTTTAATTATTCATATGGAATGGGAAGGATATGAATGTCATATTGCACAGAATATTTTTAAATCGTGATGAAAACTAATGCGGTTTCACGAAAAGCTAAAGAAAAAAGTGATAGCATCATTATCATTGAACATAATACATTTCCACTGCTTCTTTCATCCAATTAACATAGTATGTCGGTTCTTTCAATATTTTCACAAGTCCTTTAGTCCAACGTCCACTATCCTTTATCATTGCGTGTATTCCCTCGCAAATGGACGACTTCATAAACTTCATTTGCCGCGCAACTCTTGCTCGCGAAGGCCTCCAGAAGTGGATGGTTATCTCGTCAACGACATGCTTGTCCTTCTACCCATCAATCCACTGAATTTCTCTCCAACAAACTGCCTCTCATTCATTCACATGCTAAAGTGCACCCTACTGGAAGGATGGGCGTTACATCTCGTCGAATAGAAAGTACTCCAGATCTTTGCATACACAGCGGCTCTCCTAATTAAATAGCTAAGGTACCCAGTGAATTCAACACATACATTTACTACTTTTAAACCTTTTTTATCAATAGACAATTAAAAAGTTTTCTCTTGAAATTGGAAAAGTTAATGGGCTTAAAAGAAAGTCACCGTTTGCGTAGATAATACTTGGAAATGGTTTCTACTCTTTCTGTTAGTAAATAAATTTTTGGTTACGTAAAAATATCGTAGAATTGTACATATGTTAGCACAGAAGTAAAAATTTCAAATTCATTTCTCACATGAATCCGGGAATGAAAATTTGGGAATAGGAAAATATGAATTCTTTTAATATAAATTGGGAATGACTGACAACAATGCTATACGTTTATACATGGGCGGATTTTAGGGTGGGGGTTTAGGAAGGGGACAAGTGCCCTCTCCCAAGACACCTAAAAAATAGACAATATTTTTTTTATGCGGTTATCATTACCTTTGTTTTGTTTTTTGCATTACGGAGTACCAATCATTTTATTTCATATTGTGAGCTTACATATTAAAATTAAAAAAATATATTACAAAGCAATTATTGTGATTTGATTTTAATTCCTAATATGAGAAGATCGCTTGCCTGCCATACCCTTGTATCCCTCCCCCAAAAATCGTGGATCCACCTCTGGGCTTATATAACATGTGCTTATATGTGTCATGTTTGAACCTCAGGTGTCTAATTGAGCTAAAATTTCATATCTTTCTGCAGGAATCAACAATTTTTTACAGTTACTTTTACAAACATTAGAAGACACGGTGATGTGACACGGTGTAAAATGGATATTTCTTTGGATATCGATTGTAGTTTACTTGCAGATCTACTATTTATTTATTAATTGTCCTAAATTTTTAAGTAAAATTTAAAGAAGTGAAAAAGTTTTTTAAAAGAGAAGCCAAAAACGTAAAAAAAGACATCGTTTCAAAATAATTGGTGTAATATTGATAGTAACTACAGATAGCCTCATTTATACGAAGGCAAATGCGACATCATGGGAGGTGACCCGAAATGGAGTTCAATGACCATAAGTTCTCAAAGTCATGTTGACTTTCACATTGCACCATCAAATGCAACACTAATGTATTGTATTTTATTCTTATATCTAATATAGTTTTCAGTGTTTATTAATATTAATTATGTGATAAGGGAACGCAGGAAAAAATAGAGAATAATAAAACAACGAGGGCCGTTTTTTTCAACCTCCGATCGCTCGGAAAAAAACACTATACAAGCGAAAAGCGGGTACTTCGCATGTAGGGTAACTTCGCGTCTTCCGCACCATACGCTCAAGTCATTTATGACCGCAAATTGTTACTTTAATGTTAGTGGAAATCTCATTAGAAACACTGTCTCAATTGATTCTCCCGCCAAGTGTGACACTCTGGAGTGACAGCCAGAAAACTCGCCGAATTGCTTCAGCATTGACATGTCTTTACCTTTAGGTCAATAAAAAGATTCTTTTTAATGCAAAGTGGCTACAGATGTGACAAATTACGCCCATTCCCATTCAAAACGGAAGAAGAGACATGCTGAATTCCGGAAGTGTTCTGATCCATGACAACGCCCGCCGTCTCAGCGCTGATGCAACTCAACTGCTTCTTGAGCAATTTCAATGGGGAGTTTTCGATCACCTACCGTGCAATATCGACCTAGTGCCGTGTGACTTCCATATATACGCTGAAATAAAAATGTGGCTAGTAGGGCAGCGTTTTCAAAGGGGCGATGTGCTTCGGGACAAGGGCAAAATTCATTGGAAGTCATTGGTGGCAACATCTTATGAAGAAGATGCAGTGAAGCTCGTGCACAGGCACGACCAATTCCTCAATCGCCGAGGCTATTATGTCGAAACGACACCACAAGTGTGGTCGATATTTACCTATGAAATAATTTGTAACCTATCATTTCGTCTTCCGTTTATGGCTCATCGAGTGCTTTAAAATAAACGGCCCTCGTGATAACACGCAGCATTAAAGGCAGCACATTACCCCTTGGAAATTTGTCATCTCAGTCGCTGAACTGAATTAAATTAAAGTTTCAAAAGAGCTAAATGTAAACCGAGGAAAGTGATGAAAGAAAACAAAATTAAATTTCTCCTAAAACTTTTTGTCGTAATGCGCTAAATTTTACGTGACTTCATTGAATCAATCTAAATAATTTATGTGACTAAAATCGGAGAGGTAAATATTCACTTCAGCTAAATACAGGGTTATCGTAAAAGGATGGTGAGATTTCATCAATCCATAGGAAGATTGTAAGGATAGGGCGACTGCAATTTTTCAGAGTCCCGCTGGAGATTCCTGCTTGGGTGTTTGGAGGAAGGCACCTGAAGTACATCACTCCGTCCGTCGGATAGGACGTTTAACTGTGGTCCCCTCGGCGCCTTAGGAACAGGCTAATATCAATGCCTGGTCTATCTCTTGTCGAGTGACTAAGGGCGCACACATTGAAATTTATTAATTTATTTAAAAAAACTGTTTGAGGCGACAAATCCGAAAAATATAAAATAAACATGAACTGCAGGTATTCCTGTTTTCATTCAACTCTTACTCAAAAACGCATTCTTTTGTGATAACCCTGTTTACAATGGGGAACATGCACAATTTTTTAAAAGTACTAGAATAAGAAGGCCTCTACCTCAAATGTACTCACCGAAAATTTCGCGGATGAATAATGTTTTTTAGCTGAGTTATGAGTCTTTGAAAATTAGTCTTCATCGGCTGCTTGAAAACACGACGTTATCGGAGTGCGACGTCACGGCACGGAATCCACTGATGACAGACTGAGGAAGTGGATAAAATATCGGTCTATGCAGGGGCTCAAACGCAAATATGGCAAAAATAATTGCTGTTTTAACGTCAAACAGCAGATTGTGAATATGTTGGATTGCCAAGGCGTTATTGAAAAAATGAAGGGGATTGTTTGGTGAGGTTTGGAAGCAATCACTATTTTTCAGAAAATCAGCCGTCATGTGGAAGTCGACCAAAAGTAAACTGTCGTGATTTGCTTTGTTAAATCCCTATTAAGTCAACTTGTCCTTTGAGGAACTACTCCAAAGATCGTTGATGATTTTTACTTCGATATATTGCAATCAAGAGTCTGTCCTTCTACTCTCTTAGCGAAGTGAATGGTATACCGTGCGATGACGTCAGAGGGCGTTTCAGGTCACGTGACTTCAAGCGATATTTAAGCATTTTTAATTAGCATTTAATGACGCTTGTGCAAGGCGATTTTTGGCTTATATATTTGGACTCGTGAGAAAATTGTCTATTCAATAAGACTTACTAGCATGATGAACAAATTTCATGCATATTCCCCATTTCCAGCTAGATTATACGAAATGTGTTTTAACCCACATTTTTTCTCTTTATTGATTTGAGAGTCTTTATTGAAGCCTAAGCTAACGCGAAATACATCGTCATCCATTAAATATGCCCGAAATGCTCTCCGAGTGTTGTCTTTAGGGATTACAAAACCTCGCACATCAGATCCCGTTGTTCATTTTCATTCTCCAAGCTATAAATCACAAGCTGAGCACACATCAGCCGGATTAGTCTTAAATCCTTGCATACACCGAGAGGCTAACTGCAATCAAGCAATAAAATAGAACCAAATGCGATGCACCTTTCCAGGGAAACCATTGCCGAAAAATTGCCTCAGTTACACGCATTAATAGAGATGTAAAATATCAAATCCCAGATTCACTTTCGAAAGATTGAAAAAAATTACCACCGTTAATTTGAGATTCAATTCTCCAGAACACAGTAGATAAAAAGTTTTGTGACATGATAATTCATACATGCAAAAGGATGATAAAATTGAATTTTGTAGGTTTTTTAACAATACATCCACCTAGTTTATTATATAAAATAGAAAAGAAATATAGTAAATTCTGGTAAAGGAATTAGTTCACCGGGAATTAGCAGCAGGTGCTAAGTTGAGGCAACAACAGAACGAAGTTAAGGTATTACCTGGAGTTTTCTTCGGCTATTGAGGAAAAAATATTGTTTAAATGGGGCGCGTGTTAATTTTATTTTTGCAATAATTTATCCAACATTTTCAAACACTACAATTTGATTTGAAATTTTTTCTTCGCCATTGAACGAATGCTATGATGGCAATCCTCTTGCCATTTCTCATCTCATGCCTTAAATAATAAGCACTTGTTCCCAAACTTGGAGGCAAAGAAGAGTATGGTCTATTTCTCATCCGCTCTCAGAATTTCGGAAAAATTCCGAAAATTTCAGTGTTTCCCTCACCTTACAGTTAAAAATAATTTTTTCATACAGGAAAATCAATTTTAATTCTCAAATGGTTTCTTTTATTACATTTCGTTATTTCAACATCAATGTGCTCATAGATGCGGATATTGGGAATACTTCAATTAAATAAACTATCCGCTAACATAAGGCAACGTGAATCGGTTCGATGTGCCCCAATGTACTGTATTCTTTTGTTAAATAACTCGAAGGTTTTGGTAGAAAGGCAGGTAAAGCATTTTTATACTGCTTCCTGCCGGCCGATAAAAACAAACATTAGCTTCTTCAGGGAAAATATATCAAATCGTGTTAGTTGAACTCTTACTTATTAGACAATTTCCTTAACAATTATAAAATTCTTAATTTTAAAATCAAAATCAATATATATATATTATTTACAAGTCAATGATAGATGGAGGGATACTCTGTTTTTAACGGTAGAGCAATGCGAAATGCATTATCCATGCTAATTTCTTAAAGGCCGAATAAGGGCGAAAAAACACCTTCGAAAGAAATAAACACCATTCATCGCCTGATGATGTGCCCTGTAACGGACGCGAAAGCTTGCGAGACAATGCGCAACACGCAGCTGCACCCGGAAGCCATTAGCAACGATGCCCCTCGCTGCGAAAACCTACGTTCAAAACACCTTCGAATATTTTCACACATATGTGCTGAACAATAGCAGGTACAATATCTGTACCATAAAACCCAGCTTATATCGGAATGGGAATTTGAAACTAGTGTATAGTCTTACGTACTAGCGTGTCTGAAGGCACGGCAATTTAACGGGAGGTGATGTTATCCAATGTGATTATCCGACACCAAGGCGCAAAGCAATCTCTCTGACGTCAGATACTTGTCTATGCCTCGCCGTATAGAGCAGAAGGTAACATGCCCAGGGAGCAGTGCAGGGTGGAGACGTATTTGGAACAAACCGAGTGAGATAAGGGCGTCCTGGGCCTCCGATGGCCATAAAACCGCCGGAGAAACGAATTGTCTTCCGAGCCAGCCACCGTGTGATATACCGCGTCCAATGAAAATTCCATTACCTACCTACATCCCAAGGCCACCCTTATCCACGCACCTACACGTTCTTTTCTCTCTCTATATCTCCGAGCGCTATTTTCTTCACACGTTCTTGCCGAAAAAGAACATACACAACATTATAAAGGTAGCTCACGTCACGTTGATTGATTTTTTAAAGGGATAACTCAACTAAATTCCTTTTGGATGGCTCAAAAGCCATTTCTTGTTAATTCAAAATTCATGCAATGCCGTGTCGTGATGAAGGATGATACTCTGAGAGCTGACGTGACGTAAAAAAAAAGTCGCGTCCCTGTCAGTTAGGACAAAAACCGCTTCATCGATCATGGAGGAAATAACTTTTCCAAAAAATATGCCACAATATCATCGATCATATTTTCGGGTGTTCTCTTCAAAGGATTAGCTTATTTATCAATATTTGCTGTCTCATAAGAGTATAAAATACACTATCACAACGAAGGAAAGGGATGCCTATAGG
The DNA here is from genome assembly GCF_921293095.1 of Ischnura elegans. Classification (NCBI taxonomy): domain Eukaryota; kingdom Metazoa; phylum Arthropoda; class Insecta; order Odonata; family Coenagrionidae; genus Ischnura; species Ischnura elegans. The sequence goes on from NC_060246.1 coordinate 27,421,876, forward strand.
TAAGGTGAACATAATAGTAAAAGGTGGTTAGTAAACGTCTTGGTAATAAACAGGGACGGAATTTTATTATTCAACCATTGAAAAGGGGAGAATGTCGGAGAAACTATTTTTACCCCGACGGAAAACTATTAAAACAGTTCTAGGTAGGTTAATAAAATGGAAATATTAGACGGTTTCCGTTGATATCTAGAGAAAGACAATTTAATTTATTTCTAAAGGATTTGCATCTAAATTATGGGTTAGATGTTGCAAATTTCCAGTCTATGCACCTATTCATGTGCGTATAATATATTTTGTTCCGTTGTTTGTATATTATGTTTTATACCGTATTCGGATATCACATAATGCACCTATTGAGGACATCCATAAGTGTAATCAGCATATATGTTTTATTTCCATTACATTGGAATATTAATCAACCCACGATGCAGTAAAATAAAAAAATGTGAAAGAGCCACTGAACGCACTTCACGGAATTTTAGTCCAGAGTTGAATATTTCCGTCTGTCCGCTCGTTCAGGATAAAATTCCTTGTTTAGCCATTATAATTCAATGTTGCTTCTAAGTAGCAACAAAATGTATACATTATCAGGAAATATTTAAACTAAGTGTTATTTTGTGCTGTAAATTTTAATAACCAGACATATAGCTGCCACAATAATTATGATTGAATAGAAAAATTAAAAATATTAAAATGAGAAGTCTTGAAGTTTGATTTCCTCCAGAAGCATCTCTAGGTTAGAAAGGATTAAAAGCATTCAATCCGCCCTAAAGATTATTTCAATAATATAATTCAAAGAATAATCCTTGCAAATTTGCTCTCCTTGAACTAATTAGATTCTTTGTGAAAGCGGCTGAACAGATTTTTTGGCCTTGTACTACTACATTCCTCCTCTTCTTACGTGGGCAGGCTTATGTTTTCCGATTCCTGACTTCCCAATATCAACTTCCGCACCCTCTCATCACGTCTATTCCTGAGGGCCCAATCGGAAGGGATTCTTCAAACTAATTTATTGGATACATGAGCCGCTCTGATCTTCGGCCATCGACCCGTGAACTCCCTCATCTTCTCCTCTTCATCTAATTTCGCCTAGTATCGTCTTCCCTAAACTATTTCCTCGCTTCTTCTTCCCCTCATTACGTTCCTTTCATTACATCACTTCTTTCCATCACCTTAATTCCACATCACGAGCCATCTTAAACTCACTCTCTCCACAGCATTATTATCATCCGCAATTCTCGCCTCATCCTCTACGCTACATTTCCGGTTTCTTAATATGAGTACATCGATTTCCTTTATTAAATTTCCTTTAAAGAAGGATTTACTCTCTTCAACCTCTCTTATTTATGTAAAAATAAAAGCGAATGATAAAATGTTTGACAGAAAACACCAAAATTGGCCGTATCATCGGCAGTTAAACTGTAGGTATATTATGTAATTTCGTAAAAGTACATCTACATCTACATAATACCCTGCGAGCCACCTCTAGACTTGAAATACCTAGTACTATGAAATGGAAATATGTAAGTACCATTGATTAGCATATTACAATTATTATCAGTAAATAAAAGCAGCATTAACTACCTAGCAATTACAACAATGAAAACATTATTTTTACGCAATTACTAAAGAAATCACAATAAAGTTGTTCCATCCAATGCACTTAGTTCCGAGGATGCTCAAATCAAGGAGCAAAATATGCCTTATTTTAAAATACTTAGCTATTGAATAAAACGTTTTGCACAATGTAATATACTTCAATGACACTTACTTTACACTTATACTTCCCTTCCACTGACTAAGCATTATTCTCAATTCTTTTATCAGCCATGACACCGACTTATCATCATAAGTATTTTGTTTCCACTATTGTTTATTTATTTCACATTTGAAAAAATACGAGATAATTAGTAAAAATAAAAAATATGGTGTATCAGTCGCCTCACAGTATGTTACATGATTTCATTAAAATATTTTGCATTATTTGCAAAACTCTAAGCATGAAATATGACTCCTAGCGTCATCTCAAATCTGAATGGTAAATACAGAGAATAGTAAAAATACGCTTCGTCATCTTCATGTTTTCACTTGAAATTCCTTTATAACGGTATAATTGAAAATTTCAACGGATCATTGTTTGCAAAATGACATAGACTCAAAGCTAGAACGAGTAATTTCAGCACCAATTAAAGATAGTACCCCTCACAGTACTAACTCTGAATTTACTCAAATTAAGGAGGAATACTTTGGCAAAAAAGTGGATGAGCAAGTTATTATCTAATTATCCAAACACCTAAAATATTATCCCCATTATTAGATTGGCATAATGCCAAAGAACAAGTAGGAAGTTGACTGATTATCTCCTATAGCAACATGTATGTTTTCTTCTTTTTCCGCTCGCTTCCCTTGTCACATAGTTTCTTATGATTTCGTTCCTATCCTTCCTACCCTCTTTATTGCGTTTTCTTCGTTTTCCCTTGCGTCTCCCACCCTCCTCCTCCTCCGCACCACTTCCCCCGCCCCCTTGCGCCCTCTCCTCAAACAAAATGAGGGGATTGATTGGGGGGAGAGAGCGAGAGTAAAGAGTCCTCCGCAGCAAACAAGAAATCACAAAACTCTGTTAGGGAATGTTTACCCTATCAATCGCATTTGGTTTCAGCCAATTGAATAGCTATCAGAACCAGATCCCCCCGTCAATGGTTAATTAAAAGTAGGCGGGCGAACACATAATTTATGATGACAAAGAGGAAATCGACGCTGACTTCTAGCGTCAACTCTGAGAGCTGATGCTAAATTGCGGGCTAATATTTCGGGAAACGACCCTAGAACACACGTGTCAACGGGAAATATGAGATCGATATTTTCTTCAAAGCTTCCAAGCACCGAGATCTTGGATCAAAACAGGAAATAATCCATCGAATTATAGTATTCACCCATGTTTCCTTGGCCAAAAGCAATCTATACGCATATTGTACTCCAGCAGTTTCCACGTTCCACTGATTAAGTATATACAGTGAAACTTGGTTATAACGTCATCGGCTGTAACGTCAACTCGGGTTTAACGTCACATTTTATGCAGACCAGCCGAAATTGAACATTTTATGTTGTACGAAAACCCGTTTATATCGTCAACAAATATTGCGACGCTCGGGTATAGCATCAAAAATTTTATGATTCTTAGGTTGCAAAGGTGGTAGTGTGATTTTATTATGTCCCAAAGTTTATAGAAACCATGAGTAGAAACATCAAAAGCAAAAACAGGTCACAAGCTGGACGTTGAGCTGGTGACGGAATGCAACTCTTTTGTTTAATTGGTGCCTGGAGGGAGCGGTGGCTGTCCCGCATACCTGGGTCTTATCCCTTCCCACCCCCACATTCTACAAGGTCACTGATACAGGCACACAGTATTGTATTGTTTGGTTCGTTATTTACGGTAGATCATCAGTCACATCACTACCTACCTCCGTGTGAGCATCGCGTATGTTGACAGTTGTTTTATACGTCGTTAGCTGTGTTTTGTTTGTGCAATGTCAAGTTGTGGTGTCAAACGGAAGGTGCTACCTATAACGGAAAAAGTGCGGGTTATCAGAGCGATGGAAAGTGGAAGAAAAATCTGAAGTGTGTCGTGAGTTTGGTCTGGTAAATTCTACAGTAGGTTCAATTTTAAAGAATAAAGACAAAATTTAACTTTATCCTTACACTCAGACTTAAGGCTGCTTTTTTATAACGTCACTCGGATATAACGTTAAAAATCTTCTGGTCCCTTTGATGACGTTATAACGAGGTTCCACTGTATTATTGTTGGGGCAAGTAACTTAATCACGATAATTACAAAAGCAATCGCTCTGAGACCCTGAAATGAGCCAAGTGCAACGTAAAACTGCATAAACATTACTTCCCAGGGGTATACTCCGAGGGCAATCAGCCATACAAATCTCAATCAACAAATGGTTCAGGAAAATGAAATATTTTTAAGCAATGAAATTTAGTTCAATCTAAAAATGCTATCAATTCATTTATTATTTCCAGAGCTACATTTTTTTCCTAATAATTTCTCTTTTGTTTTTCTCTTGAGTGGAGTAGTTATTCAGCAGTTACTGTGCCGCTTGTTCGTTTCCGTTATTCAAATTAATGAACTTCAAATAAACGCACGAATTTTCACACGCAGTTTTTTTCACAAAGTTTCAAGTACTCTGAATGCAGTGAGTTACTCCCGCAAAACGAAACGGAATTTAAAATAATGATTGGATATTAATTGATTTGATAATTGTTAAAGAAAGTACATATGAAACGAAATTTAATGTTTACCGTCATAATATAATCACCAAAAGAAAACGTTTTTGGCTTAGTAAGTTTTTTTTCAGAACATTTCCATGATTTACGTCTCAGATTATATTAATTCGCGCCCATTAAAAAGGAAATAACACACTTCATCATGAAAAATACGATACAAACCACCAGGATTCCATGATAATCATTCTATAGTGCGACAGGATTAATCATAAATTGGTAAACAGTAATCCGACAATTATTTCAGATTCTGTTATCTCGTGATTAACATCTTGTGTTCCGTTACTGAGAAAACACGTGTAAACAATTCCCCGCAATATTGGTCGTTTCTTTCTTTAAGAAATCCAATTACGCGCCCGAACAGCTGTCAATTCCACTCACCTCCCAGCTCACAACTATGCCAAGGAATCTTACTTGTTCCTACGTGTGAGGAGCTCCTGTTACCATCTTCGCTCGCCTACATGGAGAGAATCCGATAACCTAAAGCCCTTATCTCTACCTACGCAAACCGTCAGTGCCTCAGAGCGCCCTCACCGGATCCACCCAAGGCCCTTCCATGAAATCAAACCTCTGTTGTTATTCAAGATAGGAAATTCTGACGCACTCACGCCAGACAGAAACCCAGATAACCTTACCGAGATTACTTTCAAAAAGAATCTCCGTATTGGAGCTAGATCATTAGTGCGGATCGTTTCAGCTCTAGAGTTTTCCTGAGAATATTTTTCGCCTAAGAACAATTGAAATATGATCATAATTTAACCACAAAACAAATATTCGTAAAATGGAATACGAGTAAATTTGAAAACTACGAAAAGATATGTTTATCCGTCGTAAGAACAAATAATCCACACCAGAGTAAGAATCAAGCAGTTGATTATCTGTTTTCATATTACGGAATAAGTTAGGACTAAAAACTATTTTTTTACTGAAGAAGAAATATTCCCGCATTTGGACTGCAGCTAATGCCCAGAATTCATCCAGGGTCAAAGAGGTCTTAGAATATGAGGAGAGAGACAAAATTTTTCCATTGTTAAGATATTCAAAACATTCTAACTAAAACTATAACATTGAGAAGGATATGTTACGCATTTGAAAAGTACAAATCATATTTTCCAGCTCAACTACGAAAGAGTAATTAATAGTCATCCGCTACAGTTCGGCACTCCTTCATCATAATAGATTGACATAAATGGGTAAAGAACGAAGGAAAAATAATACTTTAAATTCAAACGCGCCCAAATGCAGACTTCTAAACAATTAAATGTCTAATAGCTCCCAATTATGTTATGTTGTACTCCCACACACATAAAAAATTAATTTAATATAAGAGTAAAACGTAAAAGAATTTAATACAACAAAAAACGACTCAAGCACATTACCATTCCATCTACGTCTAGATACTACCCCGGAAGCCACCTCAGAGGCGTGTGGGGGTGTTATGACAACATAAAAATGGAAATTCTTTAGTGAAGTTCTGTCTAGAATTTATTGAAGTCCTCAATAGCTCTGGGAAAAAACGAATTCCTATATCTATCCGTTCGGCAAAATATCTCTTAATTTATCATTTCTGTCGTACCTTGAAATGTTCTCAATTTCTCAAGCAATCTAAGCCTAGCGCGCATCCTTAATCTCCTGCGGCTCCTAGACTAATTCGTTTATCATCTGCGTAACGCTTTCAGTATGTTTGCAGCGGTCTTCTGCGATATTCTGACAAATCACGCAGCTTTCCTTTGAACTTTATTAAATTATGTCTTTTTGCACCGGAACCCACATGAACACCAGAAATTCAAGTGGCCTAATGAAGCAAAGTAAAGCATAATAAATTGTGGCCGAATGAGTGCAACATAGCATCTCTCTTTTATTTTCTAACGGCAAATCTTTCAACAACACGCTAGAATAAACCTAGTTTCTTTACGGCTCTACAAAAATATTAATTATATGCGTGCCCAAGATAGGTTTGTAAGTGGAGATAGTTGCACGACCTAGGCAAGAAATGTACCGCCGCCCGTGCATTTGTCCAAATCAACTTCAAGAGTCATTAAACCTTAAGTAATTTACTTTCATAGAGATGCTGAAAAGGAAGCATGTCCAATAGTTTGGGACCGTGATTAAAAAAGGATACTAGTAAAGTCCTAGGGAATGAAAAATAAAAGGTTTAAGAGTGCAGTGACGTCGAAGGTGGTTGCTCACTCATGCTTCACCTTCACTCACCTCCTGCTCCCGCAATACCCGATTGTCCTCACAGGTCGTTCGAGGGATGTGGGGGACTAATTCCCTCCTCCTTCCCTGAGGGAGGTAACTACGAAGGTAAACCTTATTGCGGGAATAGAGTGAGGTAGCGAGTGGGAAGTAGAGATAAGAGTTAGGACACCATCTATTCAAGCGAGGAGGATCACAGAAAAATAAATATAAATTCAGACGTGGACTATTCTCATTCACTCAAACGTGAGAGGGGAACGTCCCGATTTACAGAGGCCAACGACGCCACGCGAGTTGTGAAAACACGCCGCTCCAATAGGTTAGATGGGAAGTCCTGAAGAGGGAGATATTCCATAGTTTATTCAGCCATTGACCACTTATAGCCTTACTAGATGGAATGACAATGAGGTTGAAATCTTCAGGTGAATTGTTGAGCATACTATGGGGTAAATTCAGCATTGCTTGCGCAGATTTGCATAGCGAAGCTTCAAGAAAAGTGAAGTTTACGTGCACCTCACAATGTCTCAAGGGACAAAAACTATATCTATCATATTGCAAGCATTAAAACATTCAGTGCATGGTGTATTCTTAACGGAATAAAATAGTAGCTAACATAGGTAATCAAAGCAAAAAGAAATTTAATATAATTTATGTATACCGAGATGACTGATTCACTCACAAGAATATATGTCCCCTCGAAAAACTTATGGTTTTTAGACTTTATTATAGTTGTTCCATTTACTTTTCATATAATTAATTTCGCATCGTTATTTCTCTTTGAAACTATATTATTGTCCAAAATATTTTGCTTTAATCTCCAAATTTTGAACAAAATTGGATTCGGTCTTTCTAGTGGACATATTTTATTTGAAATTGGTTGCTACCGGTGGGTTTTCTCGACAACCTGAAGAGAAGGCTTGTGATCTGTAATAGACGATTGAAAATAGTAGAAATAAAACTGGAGTGGTTCATCAAAGAAAAAAAATGAAACGGAATGAACGATAGCTGAAACGAAGAGCATTTAGATTAGCAATGGAAAAACAGAAAAACTGTTTCACCGGAAAATAAGCTTTATAAGCAGGGTGAACAAGAAATATGATTCGCGATTCTCTATCCGATACCGACTGCACGGTTCATCAATGTGTACTTATACTCTGGTGTGTTTGCTTAGACCCTCCACTACGTTTGTGCTTCAAAGCAAAGTAAACGAAAAGAAGGCCGATATATTGAGGGTATCATATCTAACGTCCCTTTATATTCCTGAGATATATCGTTTTATTCTAAGGCCAATAAAAAAAAGATCAAAAATATTATTTTTGGAATACGTTGTAACACTAAAAGGAAAAACAAGGTTATAGCTCAAAATAAAAATTTCATGGAGTTCATTGAAGCACCCAGAAATAATTATATTTCATAAAAAATCATATGGTAAAGATGAGTAAAGTTTTGATGAAATATGTGGTCCATGGATGTCATACATTTGCTGAGCGAAGCATTTTTCTTGGCTGCAGACACAGATCATGTCATTATATTAGAACATAGACACTAAAGTCTATTATGTTACAGAAAGATTTAAATTTTTTGAGAGTGAAATGCATCACATTTAACTCACCTATCACCCTCGGCATGAGATGAATTTCGTACCAATTAAGTAAGCGTTGCCAAGGAAGAGAATTCTTTTTCTATTTACGTCGGCAATACAAGTTTTCCGCTTAAAGCAATTCTCGAGGTTAACTTATCCGAAAAAGATCTCTGAACGCATTACTTGGATTCTAAACATTACATTTATTAGGTACTGCATCTTATCTGATCCTACACTGACGCTCTTATTGCTGCATTTTTTGCCTTGATTTTTCACCTTAGAAGATGATCCAAACATATATTTATATAAGTTCCTCTTGTACTTCAATGCTCAACTTAAAGCAATGCACCAAAATGGATGAAAATATTAACTAACCCCATTTTGAGGAAAGCATAGCAAATTATTTATTTTATCAAACGAGAGAAAACATTGCAAGTGCCACATAAAGATACGTAATAAGGTATCCCTAGATATCGCAGTTTGATAATAATCTATGTGCTGAATACTATAACGTGTTTTCTTTCTCCTCAGAGAGTAAGATATATCTGGACATTCCTTGGCCCATTTTATAACATCGCCAAGTAAACTCACCCAAGAAGTGGCAGTACTGGTATCAAAACCTCAAAAACAGCTTTACTCACCTGAAAAGAGAAATTTAAAATTAATAAAGAGTTTGTGATAAGGTGTACTGCACTAAGTGATATATTTTTAAAATTATGATAAAATAATGATTCGAGAATGTACCAAGTATGAAAAATATGAGTATAAAATCTTCTACTTCGTTAAATTTTATAGACTCAAAATATAAGAATGAGATACCCTTGCTTACCTTTATTGAGGCATTTCCCTATTTTATAGAAGTTATGTTCTAAGATATTTCGTGTCATTGGTAAGTTAACGTTAAAAGAGTGGAAAGAGAATAGTTACTATAAGAATTGCCTAACATTAACTGCTAAATAATAAAGATATCAAATCCTATAAAATTATTAAATGATTCCTTGTTAACCAACCAACTTTTACGGAGGAGATGTGAAATATATTTCGATGATGTATAACAAGAGGCAAAACCATGATTTTCATCGTCTTTAAAATTTCTTGTAGCAAGATTTCAGAGAATTGCAAATAGGATCACTAAATATTTACCACAAATTCCCAAAAGCATCTTTCCCATCATCATTTTCAAATGTTTGTCCGTGGGCTTAAATGTATATGTTTTTCAGCATAATCACTCCACTACGCAAAGCAAAGTATCTGAAGGCTGTGGATACAAAAGAGATGACACTTTTCAATAACAAAGTGGTAAGGGATATTTACATTATAATTTTGGTTTACTCATATTTCAAAGTAAAATAAATCATATCCTATGAAATTACTTTCCGATGAAATAAATGTTTTATTGTTTTAATGAGCCCAGGAATACATAAATCACCCCTCTCCCCCGATGCCCCATCTGAAGAATATAGGTAGGTCTGATTTACAACGTGAGAAGCTGATGAAGTGGAAAAAATGAGAACAAAGACAAATTCTGAAGTGAAGGCTGTCTTGGGAAAGGTTATCGACATAGTAAGAGCGCAACTGGTAAAGGTCAAGTGGTTCTTCACGTTTAAAAATTCTACGATTTTATTTTAATGAGATTTTTCCCATAAAATGGATCAAGAGCATATCATTTTACATTTGATAAAGTTATTTGCATAAGATTCGAATGATTTTGAATTCGAAAAATTGGTTTCCATACCCTATTTACAGCGTTCTTAGTAGAGATTTAATTCAAAGACAATTTATGTCTAACTAAGGAACTGGTGATAGACGAATTGGAATCATTTCTTAATGGTCCTGAAAATGAACGTCAAAATTAGTTTTCTTTCAATGAATTCAGTCTCATAACCAAATATTGATTTAACGAGTCAACTTAAAAATATAGCATATTTTTGGGAAGGAATAGTCACGTATTTTATATTTCGATGTTAAAATGGTAGCTACAGTAAATAAAAATAACATAGGACCATGAAATGATTACAATTTTATCCGTATTTAATTTCGATGATTTTTTTCTACTTTTAAAACTCCAAAAATCATAATGAACGTATGTCAGAAATCCTGTTCAAGATTTTATTCAAAATATGATATAGAGCTTTCATATGGGGAGGCATTGACATTTTTTACTTATTCTTACAAAATTAGTGTGCGCATTGAATTACAATGTTGCAGGTGAAACAAAAAAGTACTTCGTCTTAATACAAATATCATTATTTGGTCATTCTTAGTAATAATTCAAGGACGGCCGTAAAAAAATTCACGAAATCGCCTACTTTGATTTATTAGGTAAAAGCTCAGAAAAGTGGGTCATAGATTATGTTTCAATCATGAGCTCTGAAATCATTTACTTAATGTTTATCAAATAACCTTAGAGACGTATGAATAACTAATTTCATTGAATTTAAGATTCTCTGCATCAATAATTCTCACAGTGAAACAATGCCTCCTTTGACCCTCTTTCCGTCGGAATATATTTGCACACTAATTTCAATTTGAATAAATGAATTCCAAAATAATAATACGAGCATGGAATACATTTTTACCCAATTTCCTAGATATGCGAGATGAATGAATAAGAAAGCCGAATTAATACCTTGAATTATGCAGGAGTGCGGTATTAAGTAATTGAAATATTATTTAATCACACTTGCGCTTGCGCTCTGTCAGGTATTACTGTCAAAAGCATGCAGGTGAGGTAGGGGAAATATTTTAAAAGTTTTGGGAAATTTATATGTTAATGTTCTGCCGCGTTTGAATAATTCTGAAATATTTTTCAGGAGTTTCTCTACAGGTTGAAAAGCGAAAAATACGCTGAGTTAAGTTCCACTAACCCTTATCAGTGAAATTATTATATCTTCTGTCGCATAAAATTTGCAAAAAATTTACAAAGAGGAGGAAAAAAAATTTTAAAGCATTGTATATGTAGCATTTGAGCATAGTACGCATAAATTTTATATAATCAAAATGCGATATGTTTTCGTTGGGCTCAAAGCATAGCAGAGAATATATCTACTGGGATAAGGTACAATTACTAGCAAATGTGAACATTCTTCATCCCGATAAAGAAGCATTCAGTCTTCAATGATCCTATGTCAAAATTCCAAGATTCCCAAGAACTCATTCCCTTCTCCGCCTTTCCTGATTGAATGATGCAACCCGGATGCCTTTGGTGTACCATCAAACACGGGTAACTCGGGGGCTGAAAGGAGGAAGCTGCTATCTTTGGACAACAGTAGGGAGAGGAACGCCTACAATTGGGAAGAAGCAAGCAGTTCCAGGAAGTCGAGAGCACCTCGTAAAGAATGGGTAGCTCGTGGAGGAGAGGAGCAACACAAGGGAGTGGTAGCAATCGCCGGAAGAAACTGCAACTACTTCAAAGTCAACAGATTGGAACGGAAATGCTATTGTTCTGACAGGTGTCAATAGCAGTCGTCAACGAAATAATGTTCCAGACTGAGCGACATCCTAATTTTTTTCTACGTTCAAATTAATTAATTATCCAAGCATAAAGCTATAATGTTTGCTTTTATGTGTTAGACTACACCTCACAATAACTAGGACGATTAGGCACACAGTCTCTGCGAGTACCTATTTATGAAAATATCCATTTGTTAAAAGGCTTCAGACGTGATGCAGGGTGACTATTGCTCACAAAAAATTAATAGCTTACTTTGTAAACGTAACATATTTTCTGGTTTATTTTCATCACCGAAAATAAATGAATAGGATGTGAAAACATTTTGGCCGAATGCTTTGGATAAATATAACCGGGTAGGTACCATGCATAATAAATGCATGTAGAGATTTCAGAGAATATGGAGACGTAGGATGAGAATATAACCACGTATACTTTTGGTGCTATAAATTATTCCAAATCGCATTGATTACCAAGTGTTTCGAAAAATATGAATAAGTATTCATATTTTTCGAAAAGTAAAACTAAGCATATCACATATTGTATTAATGGCTTTTAAAAGGGGTCTTTAATAGTTTAAAATCAGTCTCGAACACAACCAATGGAACCTAAAAAATATGAATGTTGTAATCATAGCGCTATTGCTGGAGGGAAGAAGAAACGAGAAATTTAATGCTCTTTGCTAGACGGGATCAAGGCGTGAGTGCAAGAAGAGACCAAATGTAATATATTTAGTAGTAAATGAGTTTTTTACAGCGTAGATCTTGTGATGAAAAAATTAAAACGCAAATTTTCGCCGTCCTTTCGGAAGTTTTTTTCCGTTAGATCTGGAAATGGAAATGGATGGAATTTTGAGATATACACTAAATATAGGTTTATAACAATGCTATACATAAATTTAGAGTATGATTTTTAAAGATTAGTGGTAAATTAACAAAAAATATCTAGAATATCGGCTACTGTCTTTTATGCAATGCATATATATGGTTAATAAGCTAATAAAATGTATGGCTAAGACCTAAACTCCAAGAAACCCCATTTACTACTAAATAAAAGGTCAAGAAAAGATGAAAAAAACTAATTTGACGCTTAGTAAGTTTTACCTGCGGAGACTAGAATATTGGCACAAAAATTTTCCGCAATTTTATGTGGTTACTAAGCTACTAAGAAAGGGAGATAAAATCTCATTTCATATGTAGTTAGTTTTAACCTCGTTTACGTGTGTAGATAGCAAGGAGGGGCGGTGGACAGAGAAAGAGCCGGAAAGCAAGTCAAATGCATGCGTGAGGTAAGGAACATGGACACAGGAATCCTTTGGAATGGCACTCGGAACGAAGCGAAAGGAAATGAGAATTCGTGTGGCGTGGAAGAGGACGCCACGAGAGCAGAGGAGAGGAGTGCTCGAGAGATAGATAGATAGTGGGTAGGCACACGGGAGAGGATAAAATAAGAAGGGAGGCAGGGGGGAGGGGGGACGAGGGAGGGAAGGCGGGGAAGTGGTGGGATCGTCGATTCAGCCGACCGGAACGAGAGGCACATTCGAGGTTTCTCGATTTGGAGCAGGGAATTGGACATTGGAACAGGAAAAGAGAAAATGAGCGAAGGCTGACAAGGCAGACGTCTTTAGCACGAGGAAGAGATAGAGAATGTAAGAGGCAGTAAATGCCGTATTAAAATATACTATAATGGTTAATCGTAAAATGTTGAATTACACCCGAGAAGAAATTAAAAACTTAAAAACTTTGGGAAAAAAAACTAGGCTGAAGTTCGCAAATAAGCACAGGACATATCATACCAATTTTACAAAGATAATATTGGACCGATGAAATAGCATTGCAGTTTAGCATAGGGTCCAGCATGATAATAAAAACGTAGGGTCTACAATTTACCTGTACTGATGATACAATCACTATATCATTTGCCCCAGTTCAGAACTAACGGGGACCCTCCCCTAGTTTAATATCAACGGAATAATTACATGATGTAGCTAAAATTTGAGTGAAAAATCGTTCTAAAAAATCGTAAATACTCACTCACTAATTAAACTGGAAGATTAGTTGGGATAGATGGGGACAGAGCTCACCCTTGATTAATTCAAGGTGTGCAAATTCACACATTCTGGGTAGGTTGTTCAGTAACTTTCCTTTGGCCACCTTGCACTTCTAGGAATTTGATTTGGAGCGCCTCATGATTTCACCAGGTTTGATTCACCGGGGTCCCCTTGGTCAGCAGTCAAACGCTCTATACACAAATCTGCCTCGTTTTACACTAATTAATATGGTTCTTCACTTATATTAAGGTAAACGGAGTCAATTGAGTTATACCTAAGATTGCTCCCAATGAGTAGGGGTCGATACGTAAAACTCATGCTTGTGTCTCCACATTGACTTATATTTTCCACTTCCCACTCTAATACTACAAAATGCAAAGAAGCCTTTTAGAGCATTATAGTATGCACATAAGATTAATAATTCCTTCAAATCACCTATTTTTAGCCTTAAACGCTCTTTTAGTACATCATTCATTAACAAAATTGATATACGACCTTGTTATATGCCCTGCATCACTGCACCTATAGCACTAAATGTATCAGCGCTCCACTTTGAGTTGAAAATGTAGTTGATAGACGTAAGATATCAAATCAAAAGTAGATATTTTAGGATAATAATTTTTTCCAAAATTAGGAAAACAAACTTTTGTCATGTTGAATTAAAACTTTTGGGCTATGTCGCCGCGTCAGATTTTGGGTGGCCCCAACGTTTCCCGACCGATGCTGGTCGCTTTCTCAAGGGAATCTGAAGAGGTGGGATTTAAAATTGGTATATATAGGTATACGTGTCAGGTGGTGGGGGGAGGGGAGTGAGAGGTTGGAGGAGTAGGTTGTCGATTATTTTTGCCGATTACGGGTTGCCAAGTACGGCTGATTTTAAGGCCAGTGTCTCTGTTAAAGTTGTTTTTCTCCTCTTTAGATATTTCTATTGCTTCTCTTACGAGTCTCTGTTTAAAGCCTTTCACTCTCGCAACAATTTTTGCTTCCTTAAGGTCGATTGTGTGGCCCAGCGCTGCGTGTTCGGCTACTGCGGACTTCGTTGACTGCCCCAGTCGAATTGCTCTCTCGTGCTCCTCTAGACGTGTTTTAACCGATCTGCCTGTTTCGCCGATATAGTTCTTCCCACAGGTCTGGCAAGGAATTCGGTATACCCCTTCGACTTGTAGTGGAGTTCTATCCTTGACGGTTTTCAATAGATGCTTTATCTGTACGTGAGGCGAGAATATTGTCCTTATCTGGAATTTGCGTAGGATATTTCCTATTCTGTCAGTCGTCCCCTTAATGTATGGCAGGAAGGCTTTCTTCTGGTCGCTGAGGTCATTAACAGAGGAGTTCGCTGCTTCTGCGGTGTTGATTTTGATCTCATTGTTCTTTCTGATAACTTTATTAAATGTTCGAGAGATAACTCTGTCGTCGAATCCATTTGCCCGTAGAATGGCCTCTAGCTTCTTCCTCTCTTCGGCAAAGTTGTTCTGGTCGCTTATTTTGTAGGAGCGGTGAATTAACGTGTTGACCACTCCATTTATTTGCGCTGGATGATGGTGAGATAAGGCGTGCAGGTACCGATTTGTTGCTGTAGGTTTTCGATACACTGCATGCCCCAATGTTCCGTCCTTCTTCTTTTCCACGAGGACATCTAAGAATGGAAGTTTTCCGCCTTCCTCCACCTCCATTGTAAACTTTATGTTGCTGTTGATCCCGTTCAAATAAGTAAAAAATTCCTGAAGCTTTTCTTTGCCGTGCGTCCAAATGATAAAAGTGTCGTCGATATATCTCACCCAAATCTTCGGCTTGTAGGGGGCGTTCTGAATGGCTGTATCTTCTATGTGCTCCATGAATATATTTGCAATTGCTGGGGAGAGAGGGGAACCCATCGCTGCTCCAGACGTCTGTTGATAAAAATTATTCCTCCACCGGAAGAAAGTGCTCTTGAGGCAAATCTCTGTTATCTTGGCGATGTTTTCTCCGAACCTGTCTTTTATGATATTTACCGCCTCGTCACAAGGAATATTTGTGAAGAGCGATGTTACGTCAAAGCTGACTAGGATGTCTTCTTCTTTGACCTTGACGCCACTAATGATCTGAAGAAAATGTTGCGAGTTTTTCACGAAAGATTTAGCGTCTTCTACTGCGGGCTGTAAGATCGGTGCCAGATATTTCGCTAGTTTATATGCTGGTGAGTCAATGGCGCTGACTATGGGTCTAAGGGGCACTCCTTCCTTATGAATTCTATCTATTGAAATTCTATCTATCTATCTATCATCTATTGAAAACCGTCAAGGATAGAACTCCACTACAAGTCGAAGGGGTATACCGAATTCCTTGCCAGACCTGTGGGAAGAACTATATCGGCGAAACAGGCAGATCGGTTAAAACACGTCTAGAGGAGCACGAGAGAGCAATTCGACTGGGGCAGTCAACGAAGTCCGCAGTAGCCGAACACGCAGCGCTGGGCCACACAATCGACCTTAAGGAAGCAAAAATTGTTGCGAGAGTGAAAGGCTTTAAACAGAGACTCGTAAGAGAAGCAATAGAAATATCTAAAGAGGAGAAAAACAACTTTAACAGAGACACTGGCCTTAAAATCAGCCGTACTTGGCAACCCGTAATCGGCAAAAATAATCGACAACCTACTCCTCCAACCTCTCACTCCCCTCCCCCCACCACCTGACACGTATACCTATATATACCAATTTTAAATCCCACCTCTTCAGATTCCCTTGAGAAAGCGACCAGCATCGGTCGGGAAACGTTGGGGCCACCCAAAATCTGACGCGGCGACATAGCCCAAAAGTTTTAATTCAACATGACGAGCACCCGCGAAAGTTTTAACGAAGAATAAACTTTTGTCATGATTCAATTAATTTATTATTCCAGTATTCAACGATTATAATACAATTTTTTCCTTGTTTTTGTTTCAAATAAGTTGTATGGTTTAGGATTTTTTTTAATTTGACAGAATATTTGTTTGAATCAATGAAAAAACCATATCAATTGGCAATTCAGAGGTAAATATTGTTATGCATCCATTTTAGCTATCCATTTACACAGGCATGCAAAAATTATAGCGCAAAAATATTTATCAATGACAAGATATATTTCATAAACTTGGTGCCATGGATTTTCAATTAAATATTTCCAAACCTTTAATATAATCAAGTAGAAATTAACTTTCATATTTTTGATCGTATGTTTCAATAGATAACTTGGAATAATTGCATATTGCTCTCATGTATTTCATTGTTTGCCATTCTACCCGTTGCGTCATATCAAACCAACAATATCCTAGTGTTAGAGTGAATAATGTTGGGATTCAAGGGCACGACCTAAGACTCAGAGAGAGGGCAGTTTGAGGGAAACTAGAAGCTGCAAAGGAGAAGCAGCAGGACCTGAGAAGAGCTTGAAGAGGTCTTGGATGAATGAGTAGTAGAGGAGATTGTAGGACAGCCCGAAGGCCGAGTGTGGGCGAAGTGATGGAGGCAAGTGAAGGGCAGACGAACGAGATTTCCAAGATAAGATTAAGTGAGGAGAGATGGCATTGACCCAAAAAAATGAAACTGTACAAAGTAAAATGTGGCAGGAAAGATAGAATCGCCTGTATCAAAATAAAGACAGAAACCATAATTCTTGAGAAAATGACGAAGTTCAAATGTTATCACAAGGTGGGATTATTTTAGGGCAGTGCCCACAGAGTTAAAGTTTTTCCAAACTCCGTTTCTCTATTCTCTGCACTATGTTTAAGTCAACCTGAGCATGGATTTTCCAATAAACTCAAAGGGCAATCTTGTCTGCGACTTTTGGGAAATAAAAATGCTCTGCGCATATGAAAAAAATAATTTTTATCACAAGTGATAAAACAGCTTCATACTGCTTGGTACGTATATATAACATAATATTGTTTGGAAATGTACACGAATAGGATTACATTTCATGTATCTGTCATTAAAAATATGATATGTTTTATAAATAAAGCGTTTTTAACAGAAGTATAATAAGGGAGCCCTAAATTAAAGAGACGAAGTATAAATATGGAATGCTATCTTAAATTAAATAAGTTTCAATTAGGTTGCCTTTATTCAAAAGTCTACGGAGCCCTATTTTTAACGAATGATGAGAGTTTCACAACAGATGGCACCACAGACTGCAATATTTTGATCATGATAGTAATAGTTGAGAGGAACTTAGCAATAAGAGGAATATAAAATGTATTCTTTACTACCTACGATCAGAATTGAGTTAACTTAAATTCCAAATCATTTACTGACGCTAGGAACTCAAGGCAAACTTAAATATTTAATTTGACAGAAAACTATCGACTGAAACTCAAATGTCATCATAAAGGTGATATAATCAGTATTAGATGATGAATCTTGGGTTTTTATGAATAAAATTATTTAGATTGAAATGAAGCTAATTTTCTAACATGAATATTCGAATCTTCCGTCCTGATAAGGTGAAGACAATTACTAGCGGAACTGAAAGCCTTTCATTTTCAGAAATATTTCAATTTCTCTTCATGCATCGTATTTTAAATGTGACCCCAAATATACTTTTCGTTTATTTATCCAGATACTTTGAATCTTCGTGGTTCACCCATGTATCAATGTAGGCTTCAAATGAAATTAATTTACACAGGTAAACAGTGCACAACCAAAGGGATAGAAATATAAAGAGTGGGAAATCCAATGCAATTTCCACTACTATGAAAGAGATTCATATACTTCAACATTAGATACCTTTTATGAGAGTAAATATTTTCCATTTGAATGCTTATAAAAGCCGTGATAGATACTGCGGATAAATTTTCGTTTACAAAAAAATGTTATTTCCTACATAAAAATGCAATTAATACTATTATTTATTACTTTATCAGAGGTTGAGCTCACCAGCATAAAGAGAAACAATGAAATATACTTTGGTCATCGTCAACAAATCAAAAAGTTAAAATTAATTTGCAGAAAACAACCAAAAATAAACGCTAAAAAGAACAGCTGTGTGAATCTTACAATTAGAAAAACCACTGGAATCGATATTCAATATATCCGTGTATTTTGTGTTATTTTTATTGATCCTGAAAACATTTCACTCGCATAAAAATATCATTATCATTAATATCACTGAGTTGTGACAAAAGGAAGGCTCTCATGAAAGTACGCATTATATCCGAGGCATTTACCCGCGTTCACTCTATGAATCGCTAGCAAAATGGCCGCCGGGTACACCAGGGCTATCAGCAGCACTCTCGTTCTCGGCGAGAGCGCCCGTCTGAGAGCCGGATGGAGGCGCCCTTGTATTGCGCCTATTCAGCCGCCCGCTCGTCTGTTTGCACGTCTCTTTATGATATGGATATAGCGCCCGCCCGCGCGCCAACCCCACTCCAACGCCAAGGTGCGGCGGCGTCGTCGTCACTTGAGGTTTTAATCTGGGCAATGACGCCACGGACCCTTTAGTTC
Source organism: Ischnura elegans (assembly GCF_921293095.1). Classification (NCBI taxonomy): domain Eukaryota; kingdom Metazoa; phylum Arthropoda; class Insecta; order Odonata; family Coenagrionidae; genus Ischnura; species Ischnura elegans. Next base: position 27,440,901 of record NC_060246.1, read on the forward strand.
AAACTCTCCCACCCAACACCGAAATGACTGATGATTTATAAACAAAAGTTTGGGACAAACGATGAAAAGAAGAGATTTTTCCTCGACCCGTCTCATGGCTAACAGGTCTAGAAAGAATGTTTGTGGTGACTTTGCCGGAAGAGACATTAATTTGGGGCAACTTGGCTGGCAAATACTAACTCAGGCGTGGTCGACAACTAAGAGTTCCAAGCTGCTGTTCTACGATGAAAGTATCTGGTAATTCTCTCCACAATAAAAGGTAATCATCTCTACGGATTTTTATATTTTTGGTAATTATAGATGATCCACGTGGGTGAAATTTTTTGTCAAGTAGTTACTAAACCTCTTCATTAACGTTGATCCTTAGTAAGAAAGTCACATTAATTCTTTGCATCCAAGAAATTGACCTCTCTTGCATAAAAAATAAAAAATACACCATTTAATTTCCAATGTCTCATCACTACGTAATAATTTACTATCATGGCACGCAATTCTTTTAGGTTTCACTAAATTTAGAATACATCTTTGGATTCAAATTCAATTTCACGATTTGTTAAATAAAACTTTAAAATCAAACCCCTTCAAATTGCATTTTAAAATTGTGGAAAACCATTTCAAAAAATTTTCAGGATGAGTGAATTTCAACACTTAATTCAATGTCCTATCCGTGCGTGAAGACTCATAGAGAGACATTCGTGGTAAATTAGAGACTGCATTGGGCTTAAAATATATGAAACTGATGAGTTTTTTCTTAAGCTTTTACAGTTATTACTTTATTACTCTGTTTGAAAATCTTTTAGGCACGAGTTTATGTTAATACCACCTTATTGCGTTCTATGCATCAGTGGTAGTAGATTAAACTGCGAGATACTACTCATTATAGACTATTACCGAGGAAAATAAGAAAAAATTTAAAACCTCCAATGCAAGAAACATTTATTGAATTATAAATTCATTCAAACCAACTGCTATGAAAACCATCCGTCAGGCCGTTTCGGAACGCAAATGGTCGCGTGGTGCCTCACAAGCACCATTTAACTATGCCTTACAGAACTTGCATGTAGCAATAATTACTTTAAGCGCAAAACTTCATTTTATCGAAGGTTAAATTACATGCATATGGTATAAAATTGTGGATAACACTCATTGGAAGATGCATGTAAGTAAAAGACATGATGCTCCTTTTTTGTTCTTTTTTATTTGGGTTGCGTTACATCGTAGATATCATCTCAATATGCTTTCCTTTTGCAATGAATATTAATTACTTTTGCATTCTTCGCGCGAGTATAATTTTAATGCTTATTTAATTAAATTTTTATGCTGATCGTTTTGAGCATAACTCTGTAAGGAAGATACGAAAAAATTGCTGAGGTCTGCTCAGTACGTGTTTACTTACGTTGATGGGTCTCCGAGCCACGGGGATGCAGCAAATGGGAAGAAAGAAGGGAAAAATCATCAGGGATTACCCCAGTATTTTATCTGAGAACTTCTAAGCTTATATGACAACTATGGGGATTCAGCAAGCTTAGGACTCTTAAGGCTTTCCAGGATATATACATATAACTTTTGCGAGTTTGGTTAGCACATAGGACTAAAATGGAATTGGATTTCTTGAATCTGCTAATGGCTCACCAATGGTTCGGACTTTGGACACATCAGCTTAGGTTGGATGAAGAAAGCACAGTAGATGCTACTACCGATGGCACTGTTCGTTCAATTGGAAGAAGAAATGGTGATAGATATGGAATCAATTGCTTATTGATGGAAATTGTTTAAGGCTACTTCTGTGAGCTTGTTAAGCGCAATAAATGCGAAAGGAGATACACCCCGGTATGGAAATGCTATCCCTTGGAGTCTGGAAATGGCTCATCAATGGCTCAGATACTGGAAATACAAGATACAGTAACAAAGGATGGAGAGGAATCCTTCCTTACTCACCATGAGCAAGAAGTTTGTTTTTTTTACTATGATTGGTGATGTAGAAAGATGAATTTTCTCAAGTTTCTTCTGGGCCAAAGATGCCGAAATTTTATAAAATCAAATAAATGCTTGAATGCGGTATTTTATTTTACTAGGAAGGTAATTACCTGACGAGGTTGGAAATTGTTGCGTCGCTTATCAACCTCACTCAGTTTGGCCTCACCTGAGAGCAATGTATCCATAAAAACACACTGATAAAAGATGACCTTTTGCGAGAAAATTTCCGAATGAGAATATCCGTGTTCAATCGCAGGTGAAATCGCAGGTGGTGTAACACATGTAGTAGCTTGATTTCCACCAAATGCCTAAAGTGAAAAATAAACGATTTTTTTTAAACCAGTACAGACAAAATATAAAAACTCGTCACCAAAACTTTCAGGAGCATAAACTATTAAGGTACACGGAATGACAGAGGTCTAACTATAAAACCACTAAGTGGATAATTTAAAGAGAAGTTCCTTGCGTCGAATAAATGCCATGATGATTTATACTCAGCTGATATAGACGAAATAAGAACTTCTTAAGCATTGAGTTAATATTTGCTTTTAATAGAATTTACGTAGGCTGAGGATGAATATTAGCAAATTACCTTCTTACAGTTATGTTATAAAAACCGTCTTCTCCCATCATAAGTACACATTAACGGGCTAAAACTTTGACCGATTCATTCGATTCACTTCCGCCGGGAATTTTTCCTCATTTACCAAGCGTAAGCATTAAAAAACAGGCGGCTCCATTTTTATGAACTCATTTTTCTCGCGACTTACTCAGAGAAGGTAAATTTGAAAGAGCAAAAATGTGCACTATATAACTCTTTATCCATCCTACGGAAGCAAAGCAAGGGGATGGGTATCAAAGCTCTGCCGGAAAAAAACTTTGCCCTCAACCAATATTGTAACACCTGCGCAGCAGAGGGATGGGAGAAGGAAGGAGGTTAAGGAAGTGACTCTGGCGTTCCCGGAGACGAGATCATTCGAAAGAACTAATCGCGAACCGGGCTGTCATTGGCTATTCTTTGCCGGCGAAGTTTCAATGGAATCTCCCGAGGAGAAATAAACACCATTGAAGGAAATAAAAAGCAAAGAAAATAAGAGTTTTATCCCAGTAGGCAACCTGATAACACAAGACACGGCATCACCATGAAGATAACAATAATATAGCACTTGCAGAGATGATCAGTCCATGCATTTTCCTTTTTACTTTCCAAATCCATCGCAATATAGGATTGGCGAAAGCTAAAAGAATAATGAAAAGCTTAGGACAACAGCGACTTGAAATGGAATGCATATAGAAACGTAAAAATCTTAAATTATGGCTATATAAACGGTTTCAGCGATTATGTTGGACATAACGCAGATATTATCATTCTCAAAACTTGCAGTTAACGAAAGCTAGTGCACAATATTGCTGCCTAAATAACCTGCATTCTGAAATTGGAAACGTAGGAAATACTCGAGACAAATTTTACTCCTACCTAGATATATCTACTAGACTTAGAGCGTATAATTATGCACAGGCGTATTTCATAGGTCGTATTTCACAGAAGATCAACATGTTTCCCTGCCGACATGTTTTCCTGAAATAAATCCTGCGGTTATAAAAATTCTAAATGCGTCAAATAAAAAACATATTGCATGAAAACAACTGATTTTGGCGTAACTCGGTGTAACGATGAGATATTCCCAGCGAAACAAAAGCCCAGTACTGTTCCACAAACATTTATTTGCTGCTAATTAATTTCTACGGCTATGGCGTCATTATCAAAACAAACATAAGTGTTGATAATGACGCTATTGCCGTCAAAACTAGTCGACAACAAATGAAAGTTTGTGGAAGTGCAATGGGTTTTCGTTTCATTATGAAGAAACATATTCTTGATATTTACCAATTATCTCAATTGTCAGTTGTATCATAAATACTCCATGTAATAACGATAAAATAAAGCTCTTGTACTGTAAACGGGAAAGGTTACCCAAAGTTGTAAAGTTGAAAATATTAAATTTCAGCTTCCTATTTATTGTAGCAAACGAAATACCTTTGAACTTAATTATGAATGAATACTGTCAAAATTTTACATGAAGACATCATGCTTACTTATTTTTAAAGTATACAATAGTGGTTTAATACTAAGTTAAAAGCTATCAGATAAAATTTAACAGTTCGTTCGATAAGTATTTGAATATGAATCAATTTTTTGTCGAAATTACAACTTTTCCGGGTAAACTAACCCAATGCTTATTATAACTTGGTTTTTAAAAGGATTTCAGACTCATTTACGATTGATTTGTGTACCTTATATGAAGGAAATCGCCTCTATAGCCCTGATGAACCAAGTCATTTTCCGTTACCAGTAAGAAAATTTTTCTTATTCTGTTTGGTCACGCGAATACCACATTTCTCTTCAAGTTAATGTGCTCTTCGAAGAACCTCTAATGTGCCTCATTACATGAACGATCTACAAGGACTGATCCATTAGAAATTCCACGAGAAAAATAAGAATTCATTTATTTCTTTTGATAGGGAAACAGTAAAAACTAGTTTGGTCCTCATTAGTCATTATTATTAAGGTTGTATTACACGGGGCACGTAATTGCGCAGGTTAGAACTGAATTAATGTCTAAAATAGCATGGAATTTAGCGAATGCATGAACGAAATAGAACGGGCTATTTTTCACCTCACGTCCACGCATTCTCGCATGTGTTCTAGCAAATTCACCGCTTTACACGACGCAATTTTGACTGCGCCTTCGTACACACGTCAGATTGTGCAATTACGTATCCCGTGTAAAACGGTTTTTAAGCTTAGCTAACTCAATGATGTTCGTTAAATTATGTTACAGCTTATAGAATAAATTCGCTAAAATAGATAATTGTAAATTCAAAGGCAAATAGCCTCGACCACGTTACAAAGTAGGTAAATACTTTGAAAGGAAGTAGTTAAGGAAATGATAGGAATAATTAGTTTTTTAATTTGTCATCCACAAGGTTAAAGAAGCACAATGACGTAACATTACTTGTAAAAAAATATTAAATTACAATTTAAATGTCTACTTGAATGAAAAATCTTCTTCATTAAGTAACGCATAATGTAATAAAATGTGTTTTAGTAACTATACATTATATTGAATCACCATAGAAAATAGATCACAACACTGAGCTAATTTTGCATGCAAATATGTTCAATTCAATTCTCTACTTATTCGCGCTTGAGATATTACGTATTAATAACATTTCTTACAATTCACGGTTAGTATATTTTATCTGTTTTTCATAAACAACTCAACAGGTCATTAGCGCAAATGGAATGGAAAAATAAAGAAAACATCCGACATCTGTATTATCCTGCTCCAAAATATATTGACAAGGGCGCCACGGCGTTAAATCCCATCCAATGAATAGAGTAAAGTAATTCAAGCAGGGATTGGCCAATCCATGAAGAAGCACTGCCACCACCGGGATAGGAACCCTAGTCCACATGGTATGAAGACAACACTTTGGCCTCCTAAACAGCCCGATTTACGTGATGATTGTTATGGGATTTCAAGGGATGATCCAAATGAAGCAAACCAAATTATGATAGAGGAATGCAATACCAGGAATAGAAATGCAATTAAAATATTGCCTCGCATGTGTTCTAGCAATTCACCGCTTTACACGACGCATTTAAATGCAATCAATGGAAACAAGAAAAAATGGCATCGGGAGGGTGAGGGGCAAACGAGTTGGCTTCCCACCCGGGGTACGAATTCGAATGCCGGCGGTAGCGGAGATTTTTCTAAGACCTCCCGACCCCTGCTAGGGGCGGATTCAGCATCAAATTTGGGAGGCGATTTAACACTAGGGAGTACTGTGCATTTCTACATATACAACAGAAACTTTTCTCACGTTTGTGACTTGTAGAAATGAATTTTCATGTAGGGGAGGCCAGGGCAAGAAGCATAGCGCGGGGAAGAAGAGTGAACGTTTATTTCACAAATCACTAATAGATGACGTCATAATATACGTAGGCCGGATCAGCTGATTGATTTGGCGACGCAATGATAGTTAACACAATGCAATACAGACACGAGTTTGTCATTCAAGTGAATGAGAACGATTTCTTCCCTTTTCTTACGATTTTCGCTCAGACTTGCTATTTTTTTGCACTAATTGTCTAGTGATCCATCACACTTCCTATTTTTTCGATGGCACGTTTCTGTAAGTTTAATTTAGGGTTGTACCCTTCCACAGACCACCAAAGATATCTGAAAATTTTATGAATCCCTCTAATATTATGGCTTTGGGCTAGATGGATACGGGGAAAACGGATAGGAACTCATTTCAGAGGAGAAACGCAACTTTGATGTAACTACCATATATAACATGGAAAAACAGATATGAAGGGCAGCACAACTACCACCATCATTAGTTTCATCTATTAAAATCAAAAGCCAACTCAGGGTAGTGAGTAGTGCCGAAAGGGCCCACTAACCACCAGTGGCCAATAGGGACAAGGGGGGCTAAGTGGGGGTTAATATTCCAGCAGTAGTGGGTGTCGGGAAAAATTGCGTATCCGATTTTCCCGGTTACTACGGGCAACTCGGATAATTTTTACGAATTTATCAAATTGATTTTAGGAGAAGTTATCGCTCAAGTTCTCATTTTTTTAATAGCTCAGTCCAAATTTTGTGAAACAAAGTACTGATCAATGATAAAGAAAGTTCTGTTGATCATATGTTTGTTCCTTTTTGTTAAACTTTCTCTTAATAAATGGGTCTTTCCCGGTATTCCCCTACACTCCCTTTACAAGGATACAAAAACTATTAAACTGATGAAAATTAAAACTTTTTGGTACCATTTGGGGGAAACGACCTCTTTGAATCGCCCCTATTCAGTCCCTCACCCCTACCTCAGTATCTCTTGAGGGCACTTGCAAGTACATAAGGGTGGGGTCGGCTAACACGTGATGCTCTTGGAGTCTTTCGTAATGACAGGGCTATTTTCGTAGCCTGGCCTTTCCCCTCCCTCAACTTCCCTCAGCTGTCGGTCGACACCTCCAATTGCCACACTATACAAGAAAATATGAATGCGAGAGAATTGATGATGTTTCTCAATTGCGAGAGAATTGATGATTGTGTCGACCACTGGACAAGTAGGTACCGATGTCCTGACGAAAGTTGGGTCAAGGCCTTGACCACTACGTGTCATCCGTTGCGTGATATGAGGCCGGGGAGGTTGAAAACCGATCGAAAGGGATGGTCCGAAAGGGCAAGACGGGACTGCCGGGAGGTCCGGGTGGTTGACGTGGGGCGACACGAGATAAGGGTTTATGGGTGGGAGAGGGGTGAATGAAGCTGGGAAGTGTATGTCAAGTTCCTGGCAGGCCGAAAAAGGATCGCTCCACAGCGGAGATGGTGGCTTGGAAATGGATTTCAGGAGATCGGAACGCTCCAAGGTTTCTCGGTGCCTGGGGAAATACCCTATCCACGTCTGAGAACGGGAAATCCAGGATTGTTTACTTGAAAAGGTCGAAATGATACCAAAAGTTAAGGTAAAGGATTTCAAAATAAACTCGCAAAGGGTCGCAAATGACGGACCGGGACTTTTATTTTTGAAACTATAAATTGAATTGCGCAATCTTAAAGGAATTAAGTTTCGGGAAGTCACTCAAAAAATGGTTGTGAAAACAAAGTAACTTTTATCATTCTGTTCAGGTTTATCTGATACTTAAATCTTGGTCATCAGCAAATAAAAAAGGTCATTTATTTTATCGCTATCATTTATAAATAATGTCTTTCAGGAAAATTTACGGAAATTAGAAATTTGATGCGATAAGACGAGCTTCATCACCTATGCATTGGTAGCGGGAAATTTTCCTCCCTTACATCGATAGTTGGATAACCGAATGCCCACTTCTTCGATCATTGTGAAATTCCCAACGTTATGTTTAGGGTTTCCAGAAATTCTCTAGTGCAACCTTCAACGACCCAATTAAAAAAATAGCTTCAGGAAAAAGTATGTATATTTCAGGAATGCTCGTATTCGTAATTCCAATTTTTATTTTTTAAATTACCTGCAATGTAAGCTTTCTGATTCGCTAAGGATGCACGGGTAGCTACTTTAGTTCGACCAGTTTCTTGTGGTCATGGACATTAATATTACTCTTTATGCCAATTAAAATTTTATTTCAGTGTGGATAAAACATTCCATTGACATAGTCATTTGTATTTTTGAGGATTGAAGAAATGGATTTATCAACAAAACTATGCTTGGAATGTCTTCTATTTCCCCCACTAGAATATCCTGCGTTACCAATCGGAAAATTTGATTCCACTGAAATAATTACACGACAATTTATAAATTCGCACGCTAAATAATTAATTAATAAAAAAATTTAATTAACTTTGCAAGCTAACAGAACTTAAGTCATTATTAGGTTAAGGTTTTGTAATTCTTATAGGACCACTGACAAAATATTACACATGGATAATTTTGTATAAATTTGTGATAATTTCGGGACAATTATGGGCCATTTTTTACTTCATAAACAATGAGGAATTTATGCCATGAATTATCTTGGTTTTTATTCAGCAAGGAGCCAGTTATCTACTATCACTATTCTCTGAAGCTAGGGGAGATATGTTTAATATATTTCCTAATTCATAACCGATAATTGAGAATTGGAGCTCTAAAGATGTTTGTTCCCGCCAATTCTCTAAACGAGTTATTTATATTCGAATCGTATTAATAAAGAATGTATTTCATGCATAGGCCATCACAACAAAAGATAAAAATTGAGCCGCTAGCGAATTTTTAAAGCTTAGCTAACATTGTAACACCATGAATAAATTGGAAAGAATGATTGTCCGTAAATCTGTGCCTAATATTTGATTTAAAAGGAGAAAAACGTGCCCGAAGCATTTCGATATCTTCATATTGCCGGCTGAACTCGGGCCAAGCTGTCAGCCTTCTAACAAGTTCGTTTCCGATTCTAGTCAGTTGCCCGGTAACAGAGCGTCGGAACTTTCCCGAAGTGGCTAAGAGAGAGAGAAAGAGAGAGTTATAGAAGAGGGGGAGTAGGCGAGAAAGAAGAAAGATGGAAAGAATAAAACAGATCGCGGCGAAGATGGGAGTACACGGAGGAATTCATTGAGGGGGCAACTCACGTACCAGGGCGGGGGAATAGTGAGGAAGAGGAAAGAGCATGGGAGAGATGGCTGGGAAGAAAGAGAGGGAAGGAAAGGCTGTTTGGGGTGAGATTGGGGATGAGGGAAAAGTCTCTTCAAGGCCGAACCAACGAAAAGGACCGCTCTCCCGGCGAGGATGGTGCAAAGGGATGAAAATGGGTTTAAGGGTTGCAAAAAGGGATCCTCCCTCAGAGGAGGAGGCGGGTGGAGGGTTAAAAGAGGTGATTTCCGCGTGGAATGGAGGCGATCAGGAAAGAAGAGGAGTGCAAAGGAGAGGGGGCGCCTGGATAGGGATATCTTTGATGACGAACGGTGAAGGGAGTATTCGCATCGCCTCACTCCCCTCTTGAGCTCAATCTAACGGGGGGCAGACACAGTGGCTGCCTTCCCGGCGGATAAATGCACCCATCAGGAGCCGAGAGATGGAGCAGATTAGATCCGGAGGAGGGGCAATGAAGAGAGAAACTTAGGGAAGGAAAGAGAGCCCGCTATACATACCGTGAGAATTTGAAGGGGAAATGGATAAACCCATTTCAATGCTGAGCTGTGTTTTATATATACTCCCAAGGAAGAAAATCGATTCTTAAGGTTTGTAACCCCCTTTTACGTAACCATGCAAAAAAAATCATTTAACTCAAGGAGGACGATGGGGCAATGCGGTCATGGATTACTTATCCCATATATATTTTATCTTTCTTCACATTTCCGTTATCCGGGAATATTTTGATATCGTAAAGTGATTTACTCCACGATAGAATGTAAGTAACTTACATTTTGCAATATCCTTTGAAAAAAGTATTTTTAAATGAAATCAAAAAGATGTAAAAGTGATCGTGAGTTAGGTAACTGGCAATTTAAATAAAAATATTCAAATGAAATATTCATGTTTCCACTTTGATGATGAAGTATTGAGATGAGTTGGTAGACTTGTCAGTAAATACCTAGAGGGTGTAGGTGAAGATAATAGAGATAAAAACTAAACATCGATGCAGAGGAAGATTATGGGTCAAAATCACTCATTGAGGCATATCCTGGCTTAAGATCGTTCCAAAACTATCATTTGAAAAATAGCAATTTTTCTATACAAGTATTAAATGAGCATATAAAAGCACACGGAGTTATAAAAAAATTAATAAGATTGATATTGAGTAGTTAAACTTAGTTTTGAGCACATAGAGCTTAAGAATTCATATGAACTATCGCGTCATTTCATAATTGAAAATCTTTGTCAAAAGTTGATTATTTTTATTTTCTCCTATCTGCATGAACTCTGGTGTTCATGTAAGAGTTTCGTCAATTTAATGCATTAAATTATTTGTTAACCTCAAGCTGGATATATTCTCTACTCAATATATTATTTCTTATTGAGGCCAGGTGAGTACTACTTTAGTTAACTGAGGAAAATACACAGGATAATACCCACTTAATGGCAAGGAAACATTCCGCAAATGTTCCTTGCCATAAACGTATTGCTGTCATAACATTCCGGTTCATTATGCATGGGAGTTCGGAGGATGGGGGAGACAAACACAGGAGGGGAAGGAAAAGTCCGATACGAGCTTCCTGCCACGTTCAAGGTCAGAGGTAAGTCAGGGAGAAATTGGCCGGATCGATTTCTCGCGTCAAGCAAGGGTAATCAACAAGTCCCCGCCCCCTCCTCCGCCTCAAGCCCGCTCTTTTCCTTGTCTTGCGTCCCCAAGAGACAAAACTCCACTCCAGGGAGTGCAGCAACAATTCCAATCGCATTCCGTTTCAAAGGAATTCGCTCCCCCGTTGGCGGAGGGCAGGTATCTAGCTTCCCTATATGTATGGGGAACCCTTCCATCCCCCTCAACCCCAACGGCGTTCTCTCCAGCACCGGATTCCTGGCTACCAAGCTAAAGGTTTCCTCCTGTACACCCACTAAGAACTTCCCTTACTCGGCTGCATTGAATTTAATGCCACACTAATAAGCGTAGATGAAACTATGATGAATAATTTTAGCATTGCCTCAAGATAAAATTCATCTTCACCAGCTGAAAGTTTACCTAACGTATCGAGAATCAAGGAGCGGTTTTTTATTTAAAATTTTACTCATACAGCATAGTTTACTTCAATCCGGAGGCACTTTAATCTTTATTTTTTATTTTAACCGGAGAAAGTATGATTCTCGGCATTGATTGAATTGGATAACTACCTATGTATTCCATTCGTAAAATTCTCGGTTCTCAATCGAGTATGCCTTTTCGAAAGTTTTCAAGTTACTTAGCTCAATTTTTACATCAGAGGTTGAGCTATTACTTCAAACTAAATAGCTTAAATTGAAAAATATGTGAGTCATCATTAATTTTTTTACTGATTTTGTTTATAGAATGTAGTTTAGTAATATCAAGCAGTATTTTTTATAAATGTGCATATCATATGCAGTACTTAGAGAACAATGCATAGTACTAATGTAAGTTGGCTCACCCAAACATTTCATCAAAAAATTGTTTCTAAAATGTCATCAAAGACATGATATATGTTTACAAGAGCGACAAATGCTGGAAACAGAAAATTACGATCAATGCACGATAAAAATCCTAATATGACGTACTAAAAATGCTAATACGTGAGAAGAATACATGAATGGAAGTTAACCAAACAAATAAGAAAAGACCATTGTTTCCTTAAGAATTTGATCGTACAATGCACTTGACAAATGTCCGGCAATTTTTTATCGAAATAAATGCAGTAGAAATATATGGCTGTTATTTATCGAATTCAGCTACCCCAATCCTTTGCTGGCAAAAAAATTTGCAATTGAAATATCATCGCAGATATTCTTTAGATTTTGGTGTGATCCCACTTTATGAAGGAATTGATTTTCAAAACTATAATCAAAGGGCAGAAAACAATTCAAGGGAATAAAACTATGGACCTTGGGAAAAAAGGTAGAATATTGAGGATCCATTACCCGAAACTAATAAACTAAAATGTAACCCGAGTCCTAATTCCGGTATCTCATCGTTTAGGTTGAAGTTGAGTTACAACAGTTTTATTCCCTTCCCAGGAGAGTTTATCAGGTTGAATTGGTCTAAACTTTTTAGCATTTTAATTCAGATAAGGTTATTTTCCCTCCAATAACGGCTACGATCTATGAGCAATGCAATGATGAGGTAAAACCAATGAACATTTAAACAGATCTTACGCCGTAGGGTAATTTATTAAAAAAGTAAAGATAACTAGGAACCCAACGGAAACTATGATAATACTGTGAGCTCTTGGGGGGGTTTTAACCCTCAAAAACGCTGCGTCACTGCTTCGCTATATTTATTCAGCTTCATCCGCTTTATCTTGCGCCTGATAACAAAACGAAAACTGTTGTTTATCAGAAGGTGCTTGACGCAAAACATTAGACCCGAATGTGTAGAGCACTCCGTGGTGCGTTTACGCATGCAGCACGTTTACGCAGTGCATTTTTTCAAACAGAGATACTATAACTGGCGCGTCTAAAGTCATTTGATACGAATGCTACTTCATAGGGGATTTTCTTACACGTTTTTGAGCATTAGTCAAGCGTCGGTCTGGCGTTGTGTTAACCTACCCCGTGAACGGGCCAAGTTTACGCAACGGACTTGGACCTAAAAACATTTTTTTACGGTTAATAACACAAATAGCCAACAACTGAATCCGTATAATTTTTATTTCATTAACTGCTTTATATAACCACAATGCCCAAAATTTTTTAAGCTGAAGCGTAAGAAAATTCATTGAAAAAGATCCGCGTAAACGTGCTACGATCCACCCTATGTAGATTCAATAAAGAAAATGTCTTTCTGACAAGCAATTTTGATACTCATTTACGTAGTTTTATTGAATTTGTATCCTTATTTTATTATAATAAATTAAACATGATTAAAAACGATACAGCCGCTCTTGATTTATAAATGGTGTTACTAAACTGTAAGTTCATTGATTGTTAGGTGTTACGAAGTTCGCCGGGTCAGCTAGTACTATACAAAGTACTCACATAACTACCAGATGTCCATTGTTTCAAGATAAACTATTCCATTCGAATAAAATCTTCAACCTGCCTGGGAAAAACTGTTTACTTAGAAATTTCAGAGGCGTATTGATGGGAACCTATAACTCGAAAAACTGAAACAAATAAATCAAAATTACGCTTCATACATAACATTTACAATAAATGTTTAGAGATTGCATTCGGTGCACATGAGACAAATAATTTTTGCGAAAAATTAGAATAATTTACTAATATAGAAACGGAAATATGGGTACAAATAAATGGCTCTTAAAATTAATGTTCGAAACACGGAGATCTATTAAACGGATTCTCCCACCGGTGAACATATAAAATGACATGGAAAATCCGCTCTTTTTCCTCTTTTCCCGCGAGATCTCTCTGATGGATTTTCCTCATAAAGTATTGCGTCGCAGCTTATTTTCCAAAAATAAAAAAAAAATACTCTCAAATATGCCTTTAAAGATTAATTTATTTCACTCCTGGAATGATAAACATAAATTGAAATGGAAAAAAAAACGATTTGGATTTGAAATCGAAAACCCATTTGCATTATTAATATATTTTAATGGAGCATAAATATCCGATTCAATTGCATTGGGAGGAATGCTTCAATAAAACTCACAATATTTTATTGAAATTAATTGGCCTTTTGCCATTTCATTCCCGTTAAATAAATGAAATATTTATACCTACAATGATTTTCTAAGCAACTTTGGGGGATGAGCTCCATTAGGTTTTGATTTGCCGTGAAAGAGGTTCGAACGCCATTAGTGAAAGAAAAATGACATTTTGTTAGAAAGTGTTTACGTGGCAATGCGATTTTTATGATTCAGCAAATAAATTTATAAAAGGAATATTATATATATATGTCATATGTATTTTGATCACCATACATCACATTGGAATTACAAGATAAAAATTTTTCCACAAGTTAAAAACACCGCTACACGATACACGAAAGGCGTAGTAGCTTCACAGACTTATCACATAATATCTGGGGTTATCATTCGTACAATTAGTATAAACAAAATGGGGGAATTATAAGTGGAAAACTTACATTTTATACAAAAGCAATGACAGAATTTCCATCATTGGGCGAAATTTAAGTCAATTTCAGCCAATAACAACAGAGTATGTCTTCGTAAATACAAAAGCAACATTCATGCAAATTTTAATTCATGCAAACGAAAGGTAAGGAACCATTTATCTTAATAAAAATGTATTTCACATTATTTTTTGTGACATTTCAAATGATATTTTTTTAATATAAATATTCTTGAGTGCTCACAATGATCAAACGGGTAAGAGTGGCTCTTTGGAAGTTTGATAGAAAGTTGGTATAAAATGCAGTGAAAACATGAGGATTTTGCACAAGAAAATGTTGACTGGGCATCTACAAAAACTATGAATTTAAAACATATTCACAGAAAAAGTTTGTTAGAAATTATAATAGTCCACTTCAAAAATTGAGCATATTGAGCAAGGAAATTCAAAATTTACACGCTTAATTTCAAACGTCAGACCAGTCATTTAGGCCAACGGATGTGATTTTTTCCGGTCCTTATGATTGAGAAAAGGTTCTCAGTAGCTCTTATTACCTCAAATCACGACAAACGCATTTCTGTCATAAATACAAGAGGGGTGAAAATAAAATAACCCTTATCACCACATTTCCAAGAAGCAGCCATGAATTTGTGGCACTTGTTGACGATGAAAGTAAATACAACATTCTAATGTCATTGCCTTCTTACTAAAGCAAAATGATTAAAAAAGGCAAGAAACTGAAAAAACGGAGAGAAATGGGAGAAGTTTTTGGTGGGTCTGATTAATTACGGATAGGAATGTGACCTCGCGATGGAGGAGCTCTTGACTTAGCTTCCGTGGCTCGATTATTTCTACTTATACCACATTTATCCAAGTTTACGGTGCAAAAACTTGAAACTGGAACACCTAGCAAGTCTCCCGACTTTGCCTTCTGTAGTTTCATAATATTATAGCCAAGATTATGGCAAGAATGTACCACCGCTTTTGGCGGAATGCGATGATTAAAAGGCTCAGAACGTAAAAATGCAACAAAAAAACCTTCACTACATGATATTCAAGCCCAGCACAGAAAAGTTCCCAATTTCTTGGCTCTCCTGCACTTGCATAGCTAACGCCAACCGGTCAATTTTTCTAAGACCTAGGGTA
Source organism: Ischnura elegans (assembly GCF_921293095.1). Classification (NCBI taxonomy): domain Eukaryota; kingdom Metazoa; phylum Arthropoda; class Insecta; order Odonata; family Coenagrionidae; genus Ischnura; species Ischnura elegans. The sequence goes on from NC_060246.1 coordinate 27,456,243, forward strand.
AAATAAATGAGTACCAAGACGGTGATCAGCATTCTTTTGAGAAGATGAAATTGCACAATTTTAGTGACTTGAAAAAAAAAAGAGATCGGCAATCCATTAGTCTATTTTTTTAAAGGAATTATCCTCGTCGTATCGCATATACTCATCCAAAATAATATTTTTTATTTCTCAGAATTTGTAGTACCAACACGTAAGTACATAGTTTAAATTCTGAAAACTATTTTATTAAATGGCGTAGAAATTGTAAGGTGTAAGAAAAAATCTGAATTTATAATTTAGGATTCAAGATTCAATTTCATAAGATCTTCTTGTGACCTTTGTGCCTGCATGATATTTCTTGTATCCTTCCTTCCACATCATCTTCTATCACGTAGCAAATCATAGAACGGCACTATTTTACCTTTAGTTATTTATACCATTTTCATCGAATTATTATTATTATTGAAAGGAACTTTTCAGAAATAACATTTTTCGAGCAAAAAAAAAGTTGTTAAATATACGCTATTCCCCGTTTCTTGAAAGGCTAGCCATAAAATTACCTAAGAAATATCAGCATTATGTGGGACAAATTGGAAAATTCATACCGTCCCTGTCCCATTAAACCGTCGAAGAATACTCTGATATGCTTTGGACACATTTTATGTATTCCAAGGAATGATACTAAAAATTCAAGAATCTTCGGCCTGCGAAGTAAAATCATTACCCCGCAGAGCAAAATGAAAGCACAAAGCGATTTGGATTTCTAAGTTATTTCCAGACTTGGTATCCAAATAAAAGACCGCTGATGCAGACAAATCTTATGTTCAACCAAGGTAGTAGAATAGAACAGATATCTGGCAGAGAATAAGCAAGCGAGGTAGGTACGTTATATAGAGGGCAGTTAAATATCGATTGCGTCAGCTAAACATGAAAATGAGCAGGAAATCGACTAAAAACACCATTTGCTGTCCTAATATATTTATTATACGTCCTAATATATAAGATAAATAGCCATAATTTTTTGATAGATTTGGGAACAAAGATCACCAAAAAATGTTGAAACAAATGATATTACAGGCGTTTTTAATGCATAATTATTAAAGCGTAATCTCACTGATCATTCATGGATTTTTCTGTTATTTTCAATTATAAATCTCTCTAAATAACTCTAGATTCTAAAGAACATAAATTAAACTTTTTACTGATTATACCTACGTCCCGGTGATGACATTCATCGGTAAATAATCAAATAAAAATAATGATCCGAGTTAGTAAATAAATAATTTGTTGTTAAATAAATCAAAACTACGCAGATTCTTCAAAACTAACGACGTATGAAACTTTAAGCAGTTTAATTTTACCGAGCAACAACTGTGTGGACATAATCAATGAATGAAATTATGTTCGAACTTTACTGATGGCAAACACAAATTAAACGAATAGCAACGATAACTTCATGATTACCTCAAAGGCTCTCAATATTAGCATGACTCCTGGTGATCATGAAAATCGAACGTTGCTGTTCAACCACCCCCAGAAGAGACGACCATAGAATATGGGAAGAGGTAATTACAAAAAACGATATCGACACAAAGCAAGGGAGCGGATTGGGACGAATCGAGGCCAGACGATTGCAGTGACGACGATACGAGACGTGCAAAAGGTGGGCTGGCTATCTTCATTTCCTGTGGTGGGATTAAAGCGTTATCATTTGCGGGGGTCTAAAGACGAGGGAGTTTCAATGAAGGTACGGGCGGAAAGAGAATGGACGGGAAGGCTTTTGAAGGGCACTGTAGAAAAGGTGGTGGTGGCTGCTGCCCAATTCCCCACTTAAACCCTCTTCATTCCGGGGGCCTTGTCAGTCGCACTTCTACCCCCTTTATCCCTTCTCCTTTGCCACCCAATATCGGAAACGATGGCGCGCAGTTATTTGATCAATAGGCGAGGTGACATTCAACGAATGACGAAGAAGGAAAGGCGTGCGTCCGCGAGAGAGAGACATATGACACGAGAAAACGGAAGAATATATGGGAGAACTTGAGTGCAGAAGTGCCGTGAATGGGAAATAAGCCTTTCTCTCTCACCCTCCATAAAGATACTTTCCGTCATCAAAAGCCGTGACCCCATCCTTCCACTGAACTTTCTCACGAGCAACCTCCCCTTTTCCCAAGGACTGCCCTTTTCCGGCCATTTTTTTTACCGTGGGCCCTTCCTTTAATATGCACCACTTTCTCACTTCCGTCACTAACTACCTCTCAGCTGCCCCCCATCCTATTCCACTGCTCTCGACCAATCACCTTCCCCTTCCGATTCGTTCTCTTCCAATACCGTTTCCTCCCATCACACTCACCCTAACCTTCTATCACATAGGTACTACCCCTCCCCTCACAACTTCCCTGCCTCCTTTCGATGACATTTTCTACGTGGCCTCAATGCCAAGTTCCAATGGGTTGTGAGGTATTTCCCGCCGACCACGAGCACTCTGAATTACAAATGATCCCCTTCGGGAGCGTGACGGTCAAAGTGTCGTGGTCTCGCAACATGAACACACAGACGTTTCGTGCCAATTACCTCTCTTTAAGCTGGTGATTCAATTTTTATTTGGGCTCACTTCGTGCATTAAAATATTATTGAAAACGGGCCTTATTTAATTATGACAAAAATGCAGCACACAAAAATAACAATAATCGATGGGGCAGAAAAACAAGAATATCATTCTGTACTATGATAACCATTGGAAAAGAATATTCAAAAGTATTTTGAAAACCTGTTTGAAAAAGGAAACTAACTGAAAATAAACGGCCATAATCGATGTGACGACCAAATGAAATGTAAAGAGAAAAGTCTTACATCACACATTAGTCTGTGTCAATACGTCATGGTAATCGGCATAAAAAATATTGAATAAATAAAATCATTTCATCGGCTCTTCGTGGTGAGTCAATTTATAGTCATTTAAAAATTATTTATAGAAATTCTGTGAATGTGACTAATGTGACCAAGTGAAATAAAAGGTATTGGTGTAAACGCGTTGTAATTCGTAAATTTTTAAGAAATATATTTCACTAACAAAAGTTATTATAGCCACTATAGGTAGAAATCCGGTAAGGATTAAAAGCTATTTTTATTTAATTTTTCATGATTAATGTAGAATTTAATTTCAACAGTAGATATAATAAAAAGAAGTGGCACCTGGTATTAGTAGGTAGGTAGGAAGTATTTAAAGCATTATATCAGCCATCTAGTTATGCAGTCTGACAATCATAAACTCCGTTAAAATGGTATTTCATCATATACATTTTGTCAAAAACGAAAAAAAGTCTTCTTTACGTACGTTAGTTTTTTGTAACGAAGACGTAAAGAAGACTTGTTTTCGTTTTTGACAGATTATGAGACTTAAACACTAAGTGTTGATGCGAAGCGAAGTTTTCTTTTGATGGTGTGAACGGCGAATACGTTTGAGGTTAGAAGAAGTGAACCCCATAATTGTTCTTTGTAAGTTCGGAATCATCAAAAATGGCGGAAGAAAAGAAGACGTGTATCCCAATACTCGACAGCGATAATTACGATGTATGGGCTGTAAGAATTGAAGCCTTTTTAATGAAGAAAGATTGTTGGGAAGTGGTAAAAGGTTTCCATCCATACATAGCATTCGGCAGTGATGGAAACGAGATAGAAATGGAAGACGAAAGCCAACTCCCACCACAAGAGGTTAGGCGCCGTCAGCGACAAAATCAACAGGCCAGAGCCATTATCATACAATACGTAGATGATTCATTTTTGGATGATATCGTGGGACTGGACCTAGCGAAGGATATGTGGGAGGCATTAAGAGACATGTGCACCACTTACGACGTGTTCCAGGAGATAATGTTCCTAAAGGAAATGGTAAATACCGAAAAAACGGAAGACCTTTCCATGATGGAGTACATGAGCAAGATCCAGAATTACAACCGTAAAATTACTAAGTGTGGCATTAATCTCCCGGATAGAGCACTGGCTGCGTTCTACCTCATGGGTCTGCCTCGAGAAAAATATGCTGGGTTTATACGAAGTATTTACAGAACAAATGAAGGAGACATAACATCCAAATATGTTAAGTCCCAACTCCTGCTAGAAGAGAAGAGAATGAAAAATGAGGGTTACGCGAAGACAGAAGAACACAAGGTTCTCAAGGTAAAGAAGAAGCCAAACAGACCTAAAGTAAGCAGTGAAAATAAATCACAAAATGCTCCAAAGAAACCTATTGGGAGGAGAAACATTTGTTTCACATGTGGAAAGGAGGGGCATACTGCAAGATTTTGTCCTGCCATACAGAAGCAAGATGAAGAAGAGAAGAAGTCATCAGCATCAGTAGTATCAAGAGGCTATAAAGTACTCTGCATGCAAAGAAATCCAAACCATGCAAACAACGGCATATGGATACTGGATTCAGCAGCATCGGATCACATGAGCCCTAGGAAAGATTTGTTTGTTGATTTCAAACCCCTCTCTGGAGAAGTAACTGTGGGTGATGGTACATCACTAAAAATAGAAGGTCAAGGATCAGTGACCATCCAGATGTCGAATGAATGTGGTGGATGGAAAATAAAGTTAACTGATGTGTTATATATTCCTTGCCTCCAAGACAATTTGATTTCGGAAGGGAAATTAGAAGAGAAGGGCTTGACCATTGTGAGGAGAGACGGAAAGACTACTATTAGCGACGAAGAAGCTACTCTGTTCCAGGGGTATCGCGTTGGTTTCCTGCATTACCTTACTACTGAAGGGAGTGCTTCTATTTCACAAATGAGAAAAGAAGCTGAAGAACATGAAGGTATGAAAGCATGTAAAATTGCAGCAACAACATGGCACAACCGTTTGGGACACCTGCACCATGAAGGGATGATGAAGATAGAACCATTGCGGAACTTAATGAGTAAGAAGACAGAAGAAGAATGTGAAGCATGTATACAGGGAAAGTTTAAGAGACTGAAATTTTCCTACAATGGAGAAAAAGACAGTAAGACTACACATGTCCTCCAAAGGGTCCACTCTGATGTCGTGGGGCCTATGCCCCGTGCCTCTTTGAGTGGCTGCAGATTTTTTGTCACTTTTATTGATGAATTTTCTCATTTCACTGTTGTAGTTCCTTTGAAGGCCAAAAGTGAAGTCACTGAGCAGTTCATAAAATATCAGAAAATGGTGGAAGTCACACATGGAACTAAAATACAGGAGTTCCAGAGTGATAAGGGTGGGGAATACTCATCAAATGAATTCAAGAAACACCTTGAGAAGAGTGGAGTCCTACATCGTCTCTCTGTACCATATGTCCCTCAGCAGAATGGTCTGGCCGAGCGGTACAACCAGACAATTTTGAATACTATCCGTGCTATGCTGCAACAATCTGGTATGCCAAAACATTTTTGGGCTGAGGCCCTAAAAACCGCATGTCATTTAGGAAATCATTGTCCATCAACAGCAATAGATTCTGAAATTCCACTAAAGAGGTGGCTTGGAAGAGAACTTGAAGAGAAGGATTTTCAGTACCTAAGGGTGTTTGGTTGTCAGGCTTGGTATCGAGTAGTCCATGGTGACAAGCTAGATGCCCGAGCAAAGGAAGCAGTGATGCTGGGGTACCCAGAGGGCACCAAAGGCTACAGATTGTGGGACCTCAATACAAGGAAAGTCATTATTAGTCGAGATGTCATATTCAATGAGACTGTGTTCCCATTCCATAGAAAGGTAAACAGTAAGAAAGGCGACCAGACAGAAGACACATCGAGTTAAGAAGAAGAAGTTGATGCAGCCCTCCCGACACATATGCCACAAGCCATAGCCCAGAGGCCAGGAGAGAAAAATGCAGAAATAGAGGCCCAGGTCCAGAATGAGGAACAAGAGCAGGAAAATCCTCAAGTCCTGAGGAGGTCAAATCGGCAGCGGGTGCCCAAAGGACCGTGTGAATGCTGCAACGTCACCCGTTCTGTCCTTGGAAAAGATGATGTCCCAACCAGTTACCGCCAAGCCATAGAAGGATCTCAAGCCGACAACTGGAGGTTAGCCATTGAAGAAGAATTACGGAACATCGAAGGCCAAGAGACCTGGGACATCGTGAGAAGACGACCGGATATGAAAGTAGTGGGCTGTAAATGGGTTTTTGCTCTTAAAAAGAATAACGAAGGTAACATTGTAAGATTTAAGGCAAGACTTGTGGCTCAGGGTTTTACTCAAACATACGGTGTGAATTATCATGACACTTCCAGTCCAGTTGTTGAAAGGAAATCAGTTCGTCTGTTAGCCTATATTGCTGTGGAAAATAATTGGGAAATAGATCACCTAGACGTGGTGGGGGCTTATTTAAACAGCAAGCTGGATGAGACCATATATATGTCTGTTCCTGAAGGGGTGGATGTAAACAGAGATTATTTTGTTTGTAGGTTGAAGAAGAGCCTTTATGGTTTAAAACAATCAGGGAGAAATTGGTATGAGTTTCTCAGTAAGATTTTGGTGGAGCTAGGGTTTGTGAAATGTATCAGTGACCCTTGTGTGTACTTAAGGAGCAATGTAATTGTTGGAACATATGTTGATGATTTCTTGATTATAGGTGAGAAGGAAGAAGTAAGTGTGTTCAAAAATGAAATTGCATCCTTAATTCAGGTGAAGGACTTGGGTATGGTGAACACATTTTTGTCCATCCAATTCACCAGACCAAACAGGGGAACTGTCATTTTGAGTCAGAAGAAGTATGTCATGTCTTTTCTCAGAGATTTTTATATGTTAGAAGGTAAAGGTGTTTCTTGTCCACTACAAGCAGGTGCAAATTTTGAGAGTAAAGGAGAAGGAGAAATTTTTTGCAAGGAGAAATACCAGAGTGCAATAGGCAGCTTGTTATACTTGAGTACCAATACTCGTCCAGATATTGCAAACGCAGTGTACAAACTTAGTCAATGCTGTAGCAACCCCACTGTAACAAATTGGAATGGAGTTCAACATGTAATGAGGTATTTAAAGAGTACATGTGATTATCAACTTGTTTTCAGGAAAGGTGAAGGTTTTGCATACTATTGTGATTCAGATTGGGCAGGGGATAGAGATGATCGAAAGTCTGTCACTGGGTATGTTATCATGCTGGGAGGTGGAGCAATGATTTGGAAAAGTAGGAAGCAGAGAAGCATAGCCACCTCAAGCACGCATGCTGAGTATATTGCTATTTATGAATGTGTGTGTGAAATCCAGTGGATGAGGCCGTTTTATTGTGAATTGAAGCAAAGCAGCCTCATTCCAAAGACCTGCACCATTTTTTGTGATAACCAAGGTGCCATATACATTGCCAATAATGACATAGTAAATGAGAGGAGTAAACATTTCGTGGTAAAATACAACTATGTCCGAGAGGCTGTGAAGGAGGGAGAGATTTCATTGAAATATGTGAAATCTGATAGTAACATTGCAGACTGTTTGACAAAGAGTTTGTCTGGACCTAAGAAATTATTGTTTGCCAAAGAAATGGGCATAATTAAGTTGGAGTAAGAAACTCACAACTAAAGTTACGAAGTTAAGTATGATGTTTTTGTGTTCCTTTCCATCTTCCTCGAACGAGGGGAGGTGTTGTAATGTGAAAATTAATATTTTGTAGGGTTTTGCATTTTTACGTTCAAGGTGATGATGAATGTTTGTTTTGTTTTTTATTTACGTTGCCAATATAAAAAGTGATTGCTGTGCGGCCTTGGGATATAGAAGACGAATAAAATAGTTTTTTGTAACGAAGACGTAAAGAAGACTTTTTTTCGTTTTTGACACATTTAAAATACTACGCGGTAATAAAATTAACAACGCAGAGAGGAAGTACCGTGCTCATGTCCGCAGTGCGGCATTCATGGAATAAACCAAAAGTTATAAATTGGGCCACGCGTTTTTGCCTTCAATTTTTCTTCTCAGAAAAGCGAATAGAGGGAATGCGGAACTTTTGGAAGTGAAGGGATTGCTCTTTGGACTTAACATAATAGAAGGGCCGTGAATTCTCGTGCTCGAAAAAAATTCCGTGAAGAAAGCAGCCAAAGGTATTGATGCTTGAGGCTGGAGGGGTTGAGACGGCAGGGAGACAATGTCACCTAGATCTTCCTTCCATGCAATGACTGAAAATAGAAAGGGCGTGCATTTGAAAGAAGCATTTGATTTTGCTCGAGGAGGATCCACACTCGGAGAGGCGTTCTCCCGAAGCTCTGTCGTGGAATCTGTCTCCGTCTCCGAACCTTCGATCCCTCTTCTCTCCCCTCGCCTCCGTCGTCCGACCGTCTCACACAGGATTCATCTCCGAATGTGATCAGCAGATTTCGATTCGCAGCACCGGGGCGCATGGAGCTCTCTTGTCATCCCTTACACTACGAACGAGGCGCACATTCTTGCCCTGGGCTAAAATTCAATTTTTTCATCCAACCGGCTGAGCTAAAACTTAGTTCTCTGAGACCCAAAAGTACTATTCCCACGAGTTCCCACGATATTTAATTAAAATCGGATTATGAATGACAAGTATAAAATATTATCGGGAAAATGTCGGCGAGGACGAGAAGTTTTTTATATGCTATTAAAAATAAAAATCTTCAATCCCGGACTAGAAAAAAGTGCTCTTGCATTACCTGTTATTCGGATACATACACACGACTCATAAATTAAACATGGACTTAAAGAATCACTTCATAGGAAACAGTTACGGCTTCTACGTGTACAATTTTTATTCAAGAAGAAATAAAAATTGTTTAGAGCAAGTCAAATATCAGCATTTTAGGCATTCAAAGGCCCGAAATCAGAAACATCGTAAACGAGTTTTATTAGAATATATGCGTGCATTAGAGAAATGAGGCACACACATTCAATTATAAAACCATTAACACAGATGTATTGAAGTTAGGTTTTTTTCATCAATTGGCATGCAGAAGGTGGAAACCGAAGCTAAAATTAACTATTTGATAAATTTTTCTGGAATAATGTTGGCGTCCCAATTTTTTAAATGAACAATGATGCCAAAAATCTAGTAGGCAGTCTTTAATCTCTAATTTACTTTCAATGTATTCTTTTTAATAGATCATTTATTTACATTAATACAATTTGAATGAATGATAATTAGGACGATATCACAGCTTTCTTTAATCCACGCTGCATATCGAAAGGTATTATGTTAAAGGAGGCAGAGATTTCTATAAGCAACCCAAATTTAAGCCACTACTAAATAATAATATTATTCTGTGCTTTGGCACAACTAGGAATTGGTTTTAATACGTAATTGATTTAGTGGACAAACAATCGAGAAAATGTAACAAAAAACGCATAATTTAGGATTTACAAACTGCAAAATTAATACACAGAAATAAAAATGTGTTAAATATTCATTGTACTTAAAGTTCCTCCAAATATGTAAACCATTTCAAGGGTTAGAATGCACATACAAAGTTAAATATAAATTATAACTTTAATAGAATAGAGTCACCCCAGACATAAAACACGCAATAACCAAGAAATACAATCGTTCAAGATAAGATCAGATAACAGCTGGTGAGGTACACAATATTATTGTGGCGATGGGATATAAGTGAATCGCTGATTAGTATATACATATAGATAAAGTTATTTACATGTATCTCTTTGTTTCAACACTATTGTGTTCTCCACCAACCATTATCTGAACCTATCTCCAAAGAAAAATTGGTCCTCTATTGGGATTCAGAATTTCTTTGAGATTCTCACATTGTAATACCTGTCGCTCCTTTTAAAACGACGCGCCGCCAATCTACACTCATCTATTTGCCCCTTCTTCTTCTCCTCCCCCCCTCATCCCCCAATGCCACCCTGCAGAACGGATGGGAGGCTCCTACATCCCCCCTTCCTTCGAGCTCGCGATCCATTCTTTCCAGCGGCGATGCTCACCTCCTCGTGGTATTAATCACCTCTTTTCCCACGTATGTAGGGGCTCGCAAAGCGCGACACTCTCCAGCCTTTCTTCGCACACAGGGAGTCAATCAATCAATAGGGAGAGTAAGAATGGAAGGAAGATGAGAGGAGAATGGGATGGAATTCGATACGTTTTATGAGCATCATCATGATGAGGAAAATTGAAATCGTCAACAGAAATACATAAACTACCCCGCAGGTCTCAATAGACAAGGGGCGGGAAGTGTTACGACACCGACTGTCAAATTATGAGAGAAAAAGCAAAACTTCAAAACTTGGGGGGGGGGGGGGGGGCTTGTGAAAGACGTAACTGCTATAATTAGACATGGCATTTATAAATGTATTTCACTGTAAGAGAGAAAAAAGAATTCATATCTTTAGTCCTATTGCCTGCGTACTTCATCGAGTATCTATCATATTTCATCTATTACGTTTGGCCTGAAGATATAAGAAGGCAGTAAGGAGATTCCCGTTATTTATCTTTGAATTATATATCTTTTTAATTGATCCATCCAAGATCAGCTTGTAACCAATATGTCCAACGCGGCATTTCAGTTGATCCCTGAATAATCAAAGCATTAGCGTTGGTTTAATTGCAGCAGTTTTAACAGATCACGCCGCTTTTCTTAGAGTTGTATTTAGTTTACGGATCATTATGCGCCCAATCCCATATTCTACCACACATTTGATAAGGAGTCTGACGAGTTCAAAGTAGCACTCATCTTTCACTTTTCTATCCGAGGACTTCCCCATTACTCTCTTGCCGAAACCTGGCTTCTTTATGGTTCTGCCACAAATATTTAATTTGCATGTTTTCCGCTTATTTTTTTAAGCCATAGTAACTCCCAGATGTTTTCTCTATTTCGTTGCGCTTAGTCTAACCATAACCTATTTAAAAAAATAGGCATTGGTTTAGGGGAAGTGGCTGATGTTAAAGAAGGTTATCCGCGTGATTTTACGAATAAAAAGGTTATATTGTCTACAATAGTTATATTTATTTTTATGAAAAATACATTTACATACGCCTAAAGTAGAACTTTCACAACTATCACATTTAAATAGGGCGGAATTCTGATGACTTTCCCAAAATATGTATTCTGATGCACTAACCCGGTTTTGTTCAGCGTATAAATTTGAACCAATCATTGATAAAATGTAAACATTAATAGTGTCACTATATACTAAACACCTTCCGAAGGAATTAGTTGTTTTTGATCGACTTTTCGTTTTCAGGACCTAAAACGTTGCACCCATGAGTGTGAACAACCAGAAAAATCTCTGCCTCAACACGGCACACACTTAATATGAAAATATTCCCAAATAATCAGTTTTTTCAAATCAACTCCAACCAAATAGTAAGAATTAGAGGACCTCGAATATTTTACCCCTGAGTATGACCAACCAGAAAAAAAATCTCTCTCCTTTTACACGTCACGCACCGAACGCGAAACACAAATTCCAATTCAAGAGTCAACTTTGATCGGACACACATCACATGCGACGAGAGTGGTTTGCAGCACGTGGGGAAACTTCCGACGGGGACGAAAATAAAACTAACGTCGCAGGAAGAGCGAAAGAGTTGTGACGGACGACGGGAAGTGGCGAATTTTATTTCCAGCCACTTCCACGGGTAAAAAGAGAGAGAGGGAGAGAGAGGATTAGAAGAGCTGTGGGAAAAAAAACAACCGTCAGCAGGAGGATGGATGAATAAATTGAGATGCTCGAGTGTGAGGGGTGTAAGTAAACAAGAGAGTGACTTGGTGCACATATGAAGGCACGGGAATTGAGTGGATGAAATAGTGGGAGAATTAAAAGGCTGAGATCGGCGAGTAGGTGAAAGAGGGGGGAGGGGAGACGTTGGAGGGGGGAGGAGGGGTGAAAAAAATGTGGGGGCATTGGAGGGGTTGAGGAGGAGGCAATAGGGGTTGGTGGTCGCATGAGGAAAGTGAGAGGGACGATCGGTGAGGAATAGAGATGAGAATTAAAATATTGAATCACTTTTTTTACTGATTGAATTTTTATGACTTTTTACACACTCCTTTTTTTTAGCTAATAAACTCGGATAATTATTTCAGCGAGATGGTGAAATGTTATGAAGCTATATTCCTCTGACAGAGGAACTAGGTGATAATACCAGCCTAGGAATTATGATTTATTTCTATTTATATTCAGTGCGAGGAAGACCATTTATTAATGCATGACGTGAAGCTATAAAAATATTACTCTTCACATTGTTAGGAATTAAAAAATATATAAAATGGCTTGAAATTGAAAACTATACAAATAATCATAAATAACGTTTACTCCATTATGAATTTATATAGCAATTAAACATTGAACTGTAACCGAATTAGAATCACAAAGCACACAGGTCGCTGAAAACTTGCACATTTTTATCTAACTCAGCAGTAACGGTGGTGTGAAAGAAATGGAAACCAAAAATAAAGTGATGCGTGTTTCTCCAATTCTCGATCTATTCGGCGAAAAATAGGTCATTCGCCATTTCTCGAGTGACGTCACGTACTCATGCCGAGCGGGTCACCTCTTCTCCCTTGCTCCTAGGCCTTACATAACGGCCTCATAGCGTTAGTTGTTGTCTACGCTCTTCTGAACGAGTCCCTCCCTCAATGATCCTTCTGATTGAGAAAATGAATCTGAAATATAATAATGTCACCAACTCATAAAACGTTAGCGTATATTTTTCCAATTTGAAACAATGAGAGAAAGGCTGAATACGGAAGGATGTTTTTTCACCGTAACTTAATCTTTCCCTCACATCCACTGAATTCAACTAATGAATTGCACCTGCACGCAATCGCTCCTCCATATACCCATCCCTAGATTGCCACTGACCAAGCGTTCCCTCCTCTTTCACCTCTCTTCCCTCATAAATTCTCTTCCAGACCACATTGATCCGTTCTCTTTGCCTAACCACACTTTTATAAACCGCGCTCTTTCCTACCTTCATCGAAACTCTTAAGTTCAATATGATTAACTTTGATACATTTTTATTTATTTTAATTTGTGATGTTCAATTTATATTGATATAATTTACATTGTTGCCATTGTACTTTTTTATGTTTGTTATGTTGTGCCACTGTAAACTGAGAAATGTGCTGTACATGGTCAACTTAATAAATAAATAAATAAATTTTCGGGTTCGATTGAACGACCCCATTTTTGCAGGAAGAATGGAAGGACACCTAGGCGTTTGCAACGAATGTACTGGGATAAGTTTGTGGTTGGATGAAGGAAGAAAGTAAACACGGGGTAAAAAGGAGAAACATCAAGGCTCCGTCGTCCGCCGCATGGATGCTCCACTGACTCTTCCTCCACACCACCTCCACCAATGCCACTGGCATCCCCCACACCCGACTGCAAAAAGGGGAGCATCTCACCCCCTCCACCATATTAACCCCTGCTCCAACCAACCCCCTTTCTGCACCCCTTCCACAACCCTAGAGTGCCGCGCTCCATCGCCCGCCGTCGGCCGAAGGCCCCACGAGGAGCAGAAGCAGAGCGACGGCTATTTTTGGATCGAGAGAGCGGATCGAAACCCGAACCCTCCCATTCGATTCCCGACCGATCCCGTCAAGAGCGGAGAAATTTTCTGTTGCGCGCGCCCTTCAGTGCGACGATGCTCTCTAGTGGAAACCTCTTCAGCGCTGCATCTGGCATCTTCCATCCGCTGTCACGAAGCCACTCACGTGCTAATTCATATTTTCATCGCCATTTTGAGAGCCAATCGTCATGAAGGATGCCTAAATCCGAATTTGTGGCTCAACTCTAATTTGATGACTTTTGATGCATACCATTGGAAGACTTACTGCTTGGTGTAAAAAAAGGGGAAGCCTAAATAAAATATCTCAATACGAGGGAATTTTTTATTTGAAGCAGAATTTAATACATCAAATACCATGGTCATGTAAGGTTTACACAACGTTAGCTTTGATATTTTACCTATCTCATTTCTGCTATTTTTTTCACTTAATGTTCTGACCTGCTGGGGAAGAGCAATTATTTTGTTATGCTGAAAATACTCTTAACTTCTACTTCTGTGAAAATAATTTTGTGTGATTGGCACGCGTATCAAATAAATTCTAAAATTAACTTTGGGTTTACAAAATAAAGTCAAAATACAAGATTGGCAGGCGTCAAATTTTTATGAAATAAACTATACGCTCCTGCAAGTTTTCACATATTCACTTAGTACTTCATTGACAAAAATATTCCTTAAAAGCTCCGCATGCAAAATTAGTCGATGATTAACTTGGTAGAAATTCGAGTCATCCCTCAAGTCATTGATCTTCCGAATTAAAAAAAAAATTGGGCCGACAGCATAAATGAACCATATGGTTATATATTTGACAACGTATGCACTAAAATAAAATGAATTATGGTACATATATTTGCGATCATTGAAATAAAAGATCCAAAATAGGGCTTAAATAAATTTTTTCGTATCCCAGCGTGAATAAAATGAAGGAGACGTTTACAATAAAAAAATCTCCAACTATCCCTTTCATTGCGTAACATTTTCTCAGAGTTGTTTCACATTGGCGGAGAATTTTTCTCACTGCATTCTCTTTGTTATTCGAAAATATGTAAAAAATTTCAATAGAAAAAAGATTTTTATATTCATTTCACTATTTATTAAACAATTTGTTAATGGCATCACAGTGATGCCATCCGCACCCATGTGAAAAAACGCTCCGGATATTTATGCAACCCGTTACACAAACATTAGGTGACGACGGGCAACTAATCTTTACGTAGCAACTAAGAAGCTTAAAATAATTTCTGAAATGATGGCGGAATTGAATTATAAAAGAAGATAAAAATATTCTCAGTTATCATCCACTTTCCATGCATCAAATTTTGGGCAAATAAAAGTTTTAGAAGTTTAATTTTCACATTTATAAATTTTTAAATTTACCAGTAACTTAGATTTGCATGCAAACATATGAAAGTTATTTTATCTTTTTGACATTTTATTTTGCGTTAATGCTATAAAAACTAACTAATAATTGTGGAATTCTTTGAAAAAAGGCTTCAAACACACCCCTGGAGCTTCTGCACATTATATATCATCAGAGCCACTTTTTAGTCGTTCTTACAACGTGAGGAGTATTATTTTTCTAGAGGTGTGTCTTTTTTGAGTAACTCAATAGATATTTCAAGAGATTATTTTAATTTTCCATGCGTAAACTCAGCAGTGTTGCCACGGAAGGGGGGGTTATGGGTTACAACCCCCGTTGAGGCGCCAAAAACGGGTAAGATGGCCCCCGCACCCTCCGGAAGGGCCCTAAAATCTCCTGTAAAAACTCCTCATTTCAAAATCGTGGCTTCGCGACTGTATAAACTGTGTCCACAGAGATGAAATCTATTGATTAATTTTCGCACGACTTTGTTTGCATGTCCCCTGCCTCCAACATCACGATCCTTCGCCCATGTGTAAATTATAGCATCTTGCACGACGCCATTAGGCCCTGAAAGCATATATAATGTTATGCCGTGTTTGTGGCGCCAAAGCAACATGGACTCATGAAGCAAAGTTCTTTACCCGGATAGTAAATTTATTTCATTCTTTGAGTGAATAAATTCAAAAGGGGTCGAATTTTATGCAAGGGGTCTCTTGGTATCGAATCATCTAATCCAGGGTCCCTGCCAAAATGCATGCAACGGAAAATTAGTTGAAATCGGTCTCGGGAAAAAGTGGTGTGAAGACAAGAAACATCGAAGATATTTTCCTACATTTTCCAATAATCTGGAATGGATGGCCATCTTGTAATACTTAATACAATCATACATTAGGTATACCAGATTAAAAATATCTCCCATTCCCCACGAGTAAGATTCTTATGCTCGGTCTTTTCTAATTATAATAGCTCTATTTGGTTGAAGTAAAATATGTAAATTGCTTCAAAGTTAAAAAATCCTTCGCGGAGAAGACCCAATGCAGTTTTCCATGCATATACTTGAATAAATTGTGCCAGAGGTAGTTTATTTGCGACGAGATATTCTAAGCCTAGTTCACCAAAGGCTGATACATAAACGGTCCTTGGGGTTTGAGAATAGGAATAAAATTAAAAATAAAGGTTTCTCCCATATTCCACGTAAGTGGCTAAATATATGTAAAATACTGAAATTTCCAATAGAAAAAGGCTATACGGTGATATTATAAAAAATAAAATCTCTGTAGGGGAGTGAAAATGCACGCAATCGAAAGATATCCGAAGTAGAGACTACTAATGGCGAGGGTCGAAAAAACTGAGCAGGAAGAGCTCACCTTCTCCACCACATGCACATAACAGAATACTTTGCATTTGCATGCATTTCTTATAAGAATGGCAAAAATACTTCTAAAAATAGAGATAACAGGAGACACAGTGTGACTTGTAGTCTATTCCGCGGTGACATAAAACGACTCTTTTTTTTTTGAGCCGCGAAATTTGATCATTTTTTCCCCAAAGATTTCCCCAATTCTAATTTCTCTTTCAAAATGAAATAAATATAAAAGTTTTCCTAGAACCTTCAATATTTCCCGTGAATAACGAATTGGTGGACGTAATTATTCGAGCATAGTAACTTTAACAAACTCAAACGAAATAAATGAGAAAAAGTCGAAAAAATCTATTTCTTTTTCCGAAACCAATATAATCAAACCCCTATTGAAAGGATCGTTCAGAAAATGAGTTGCAAATATGTTATGGAAGAATGTTATGAGTTAAAACGGCATTATGTAAATATTAAGTTTAAACAATAATAAAAAGAGAAACATATTATTCAACTGTGTTTAGCTTGTGTATTGTGACCGTATTTTGAAATACAAAAATATTTTTCGTCGGTGAGATGAAAGGAAGATTATGACTAAATATTGTTTACAAAAATTTTAATACGACTAAAACGGGGATAATAACCTTCAAATATGGCAACATTTAGTACAAATATTCAGAAGAGTAAAGAAAGTATCACATTTTAATTTTTTTGTAATGACGAAAAATCTTACAAATTAAAAAGTACTCCATAAATGTAAAAAAAAGTACTAAAAAAATATAAACTTTTTTTCAAAAACGGAAGGCATATCAAGGTAGCCTGATCCAATGTGCGTGCGGGAAACCATCGTGGGAGTAGAAAGAACAGAGCGGAGGAGCGTAGGGAGCGATTGAAGGACATAGGCCGGCATGGCATCAATGTGATGCCACCCGCCCGTTGGCAGGACCTATGCTGGGCATCAATGCTATGCCATCCGCACTCAAAGGGCTATCCTGCGAACTTAACAGAAAAATTGATAAATTTTAGCTGAATTAAAATTGTCAAAGAAATTTATAAATTCAGAAACCATGCCAGCTAGACAAATACCAGAAAAATATTCCGTTAATTTCAATTCTGTACGTAAATCCAAGCATAAGAGTAATATCCGGAATAAGTAGAAAAAATGATCACTGATATTTTTTAATTGATAAAATTACTCGGTTTAACTATAGGTATTAAAAACACTTATATTTTTATTTCATGATTTGGAGAGGGAGGCTAGATAAAAGTGGAAAGATGACAGATATAATATAGGGAAAGGTAATTTAGAAACGCAATCTTCAAGTTAAATTTGAGCTGAACTCTTCAAAGTCAACAAGCCAGAATGAACTGTACGAATATTTCCTACATCTTAAGTTTATCTTCTTCTTTTTCATTAATGTTGTATTTTTTCCATTAATTACAAATATAAATTGATGATAAAACTCCAACTATCTAAGTTACAGATAGACATATAGTGAAACTAAAATATCAAATATACAATGCCTGCGAGGTTGTGAAAAAAACTGGTGCCTTCACTTCATACTCACAGCTGGGAAGTGGTGGAGTGCGTAACAGTGTCCGCATGTGATTCCCTAACAGAATGTTGATGGATCGTGGGAGTGATTGGAGCTCCGATGTATTTCGGTGGACGCTGGCGAGAGAGTGGGTGAGAAATGAACTGAACTGAAGGGTCGAGGGGAATAAAATATACAGCGAAAAAAAGGGCTGCGCTGGAAAGGGAAAAACGGGCAGAGATCAGAAAACTCAGTTCCGCTAAAAAAAAAAAGACCGCGTAAAAAGTGAATACCAACATCGAAAAGCATAAATGAAAAACAACAATTCGAACTCCGGCCCCGGTGGCAGCGGGTTAAAGTCGCACAAGAGGTCGTGGTTTCGAGACCCGCGAGCCCGGTTTGGTTGCCCATATCCAGAGAATGGATGTTTGTGTACGTTTAATTTTTAATTTAAAACCCCCGATTCAAAAGCCAACGATGCCGTTTTCGTTGATAGGAAAAAAGAAAGAAATTGAGAAGAAATCTAATTCAAACATGAAATGACCAAATTGGATACCACGCAAGTAATATATTGGCAACCCTTAGAAAGCTAGTATTAATCTTACTTAGAGTAAATTCGGAGAATTAACATTACCTTAGAGTAAATTCGAGAAACCCCTACCTACTGGCTGGGAAATATATAATATGAGAGGGAGAGATATTCATTTTGATTGTAAAAACATATCAAATGAAATACATTAACAATTTCGAAGGAGAGACGATTGTGGAGTTAATGTAAATGAAAAATCCACGTTTAATGAAAGCATGATTGAATTTCAACCCAAATTATCACTACCATCCTAGTTGTCAATGACTTACTGCACTGACACCGTAAAAATATATCAATCCCTGGCCTTTATTCTTATAGCCAGGGATTTTTATTCCTTCCCTTATGGCCAATTTTCATTGGCTCTTATTTTACACTGAATACGGATTTTTCTCAGAACAGCAGCAGATTTCGTGGGATAAGAGCCTTGAGAAAAGCAGTGCATAATCTGAAACCTCAATGCATTCAATTAAAAAATATTGGCGGTGTTAATAAAAACCGATCAGTTGCTTTCCAAGATCCAGTTGCTTGCTTTGATTTTATAGCATAAAAAAGTGCAGGAATGATGAATTAAGGCTGCTACCTGAACTCGGTACTCTTCTGGCCAAAATAAAAATAATTTATTAGCATAGTTCTTTGTATCAGTAAACAAGTTAAACTTCCTACCGTCGAGAGATCAAAAGACTCAAACCACACCATACAAGAAAGAATAGATATTTTTAAATCAACAAATACGCACAGGAACAGCCCAACTCCGCTCTTCAAAAAAAAAGATAAGATTTTAGCGCTCAAAACGCAACCCGCGAATCCTCTCCAGGATCAGCGATGCCTTTTGAATATAAAAGGATTTGTTGCGCCAGGGTAGAAGGAAGTAAACGGGGGAGGGGGAGGGAAGGAGTGTACACAAATAGATATAGCAGAGAGAGAGAGAGAAGTAGCGACTGATGGAGGAGGATGGAGGTTGTGGGTGGGAGGCGGGCGTCAGCTAGAGAGATTCAAAAGAAGAGGAAATATATTGGAATTGGGAATGGCGGAAGGGATGGAGACGGTGGTGGGTGGGTGGGATGAGAGGTATCATTTCTAGATCGGTGGGGCTGCTGGGAGAAGGCTGCACGAAAGCCGAGAGAGGGAGGAAGTGGGCTGGGTGCAGGGAGAGAGAGGCAGGGAAGAGCGGCAGGTGCGGGGACAAGTCGCTCGGCAGGGTTGGTTAGCGACGGCGGCGGCGGCAGGAAGAAGGGAGCAAGCAGGTCGTCGAATGCAAGGCAGATGAAGGGAGGAGGCGAACGAGATCGATGTGGAAACGCTCGGGCGAGTAGAAAATGAAAAATACGGCCTCGGTTTGCAAAAGGGGGAAAATGGAAAAAGTAGAAGAAGAGCGAGAGAGTTCAATAGAATTGGAGGCGGCATCGCCCATGCGAGGAGGAGTGCGCGAGGAAAATGATCGATTACTTAAGGACAAATTGGCCTATTGCTATGCAGAAAATACTCCGAGGGCAACCATGTGAATCAAACGAATGAAACCGAAGGTTCCCACTATTTTTGTGGCGCTTTCGTGCATTGCGAAAGAAAAAGATGGAGATGCAAGAAGTTTTTCCAAGTTTTTTAAACGGTCGTCTATTTTCGAATTAAATGTCAGCCTAAGTTTGTATGAAGACGTCACTCTTATAAGGTTATTAAGTTCCAATTTTATACTTTAACGACTAAAATTAAAGAAATAAAATATAACAAACGCACATTATAAAAATATTTAATCTTGAATTCTCTTTAAAAATAAGTCAAATAGTCGCAATAGTAGAAAATGAGAAAAAGTTTTGCATTCTCTAGCCTGGAATTTACCCAGAAAACGCATTACGAAACTATAAAACCCGCATTTCTCCTCATATTTCAGGTTGTTTCACCCTTCTGAAAGTTTAGAGCACACTTCTAGATTACTCAAATTTATATTGTCTTTTAAGTCATTACTCAAATACGTTGGCAATTTCTTTCTAAACTATGGTCTGAAATAATTATTATTACTATTATTATTACCTGATGCTATTACCTATGAAGAGCCCTCG
Organism: Ischnura elegans; assembly: GCF_921293095.1. Taxonomy (NCBI): domain Eukaryota; kingdom Metazoa; phylum Arthropoda; class Insecta; order Odonata; family Coenagrionidae; genus Ischnura; species Ischnura elegans. The sequence continues at coordinate 27,476,600 of NC_060246.1, forward strand.
GTATGTTATCTTTTGCAAAATTCGACCTTAGGTATATTGCAAATAATGAGAGACAAACCTCATGGCGCGAGGAACCGCAAAAGATAAAAAATTGCAGTAAGCATATGACATTACTGAACGGCAGCAATATACCAAGAAGACGTGAGGGAAATAGATTCTCTTAAACTACAGTAATTGGCAATTTAAAAAAAGAAGGTTAGTCAAAACATTTTCTGCATGCAATAGTGTTCCTTTCCATGGTTATTAAATTAAACCACTTTCGCAGCTATTTAAACGAATTCAATTCACTATGGTAAAATACAGAGAATATGTAAGCCCAATTTTATTTAAGTTCAAACATTCATATTTCTTTTCATTCAGATCTTTCATAACTCTGGCTCATAAAGGGAGAGTTCAGTAAGCCTTTACATGCTTCCACTTAACCGCGATTTTCACCGTAATAACTCATTGCTTGAACATTTTATTTCAGACATGAAGAGAGATAAGTAAAAATCATCCAATTAAGTCCAGAGACCAACAACAATGGTAAATGAGCAGCAAGATTGAAGGGGAACCCTTTTTTCCCAATCATATTTCATTTTCAGGGCGGGGGTGGAAAGAAATTGGACATGACACCAGAGGGGGTGGGTGGAGGGATGAAGGACTGGAGTCTTGAAGGAGTTGGGGTGGGCTGAGGCGGGCGCGAGGTGGCGGTGCAGGTGGTGGAAGAGGGCTTCTGAGAAGATTAGGGCGACGGAAAATTAATGCCTCGAGGTGGGAAGGGGCTTCAAAGTGGGAGAGGGTGAACTATAAAGGGAATAAGAAGTGTAAAAGGGGAAAGAAGACGCTAAGAAGTCTGGAAAGGGATGATGGTGTGTGAAAAGAGTGGATTAGGATTCTTCAGGGCGGCAAATGGAGATGAACAATAAGACGTAGATGAGGCCCCTAAAGAAAATCGTAACTTTTTCCGACGAAATGAGGATTATTATTTTATGATAACCTAATAGAGAGTAAACATAACTATTTCTCGTTCAAATGCACGAGGGCCGTTTTTTTAAACCTCAGATCGCTCAGCATCAACGCCATACAAACGACTAGAAGGTAGTGTTTACAGTCTGCAACTGGGCGTCTGCCGTGCCACATTTTCTGTCATTTTCGAACGTAAAATGTCAGTTTAAGCTTAGTAGCAGTCACATAGACATGGCTCTCTCAGTCATTCTCCCGCCAAGTGCAAACTGCGGAGCAGCAACTAAAAAACTCGATGAATGTAATCAACTTCGACATTACTTGATGTTTATGCTGCTTAAAAATAAGAATCCTTCATAATCGATTTTGACAGGAGATGAGACATGGATTCGACATAACACTTTTAAGAGAAAGAAATAAGAACGATCTATGCGCATTAATTCACGAAGCAAGCTAATAATATTTAGAAGAACCTTCAACGATTACCACGATTAACGAAAGGTAAATGCCACCGTATTATGGGGATTAAAACTTGTGGATTTCATGCAGCCGGGAACAACTAAAAATGCAGTTAATATCCCTTCGGTAGGCGATATTGATGGACTTTATTCCAACTCTCTTTTCCTTTCCCTGGAATTTCTCTCTATTCTTGAGACACTCCTTGGTTTTCTAACGACGAACACGGGTGGGTGGAAATCCGCATTAACTCCCAGTCTTTCCATTTTCCTCCTTCCTTCAGCTCCTGGAATATGCCTCTCTACCTCTGGAGATTTAAGATCGTTCTCCCCCAACAAGTGGACTCGAAGCCTAACGTTTCTATGAAAATTCTGAATTATAAAAAGTCTACTCTCCTAAGGTTCAACATCCTTTCCACTGAGAATCTCGTGGAATTCTCACATTTTTACCCCTTCCTATTGTCACTCTTCATTTTCCAAACGCTACCAGCTCTCCCATTCTCCCAAGCGCTTCCAATTTTTACTCGAGCCCTTCCTTTCCATATTCTTCCACGTACCTTCGAAATGTATCGTCGGGAGGAAGGGAAGATTTACATATTCTTTAATTATATTTCTTCCATCCTTCCGTATACCTCTATTTCTTCCTCTTCTTCTCCATCAAGATTGTCGTCCGACATATCTTCCTCCAACCATTCCACCTTTTCATGTCTCGATGGCCTCCTGAATACCTCCACAGTCTTATCACCACCGTCACTTTTCATTCATTCTTTCGGAAGCTTTCGCAGAATAAAAATAATAATCCGGCGCACTCTGTCTTCAATGGGGAAGCTCATTATTTTTTTAATGCTATTACGGATTTAAGAGCAAGCCCCACCCGTCCCCCTGTCACCATCGACTCAAAACCTCCCTCTGCACCTTCCGTTGCCATGACAGCATCGTTCCGAGGAATGCAGAATCCCTGGTTCATTTGGGATCAGGAAAAAATGACTTCCTCATCATGAACGGCTTCATTAGATTTTCTCATCTCACTCACTAAGCCATAATCGCATCTCTTTCTTGGAATAAGTGATACAATCATCTTTTAATACATAAGACTATTTCATCATCTTCACCATAATGTCATAATACTCAACGGTAAATTGAAAAACAGAGTTGATGGGTCGAGAAAAAGCCGATGATTTATTTGTAAAATATACCAGTTGCATATAATTTTCACTCATCTTATTTTTCTCCATTAGTATCCGATACAAATCGAAGCATACACTTCTTATGAAGCGGCAGCTCGTATCCTAACAAAAACAGATTAGCTCTTGAAGACGTAAGCGAGGTTTAACTACAAAAAAGTACTTTTTTTACAAACTCCATAACGCGTTAAGTAAAAATTTTTAATTTTAATTCCAACACTTAAAATTGATTTTCAACATCCTATAATTTTTAATAGTCTTGGTTCCTTCTGTTTCGTCGTTTGGCACACAGACTGTATTTCAAATCCCCTTTTTATTAAGTGGCGTAAAGAATAATCTTTTTATCGGCGAATCTACTGAGAAAATATTTAAGTTAATAAGGAATGCTATGCTGGATTTTTTGTTTCCTGCAATGCAACGTCTCAAATAGAGAATAATTGTACTACCTACAAAAAGTCTCAGGGATATATCAACTGACCAAGGGCCTGTTGCTTTCCAGACTCTCCCAATATGTGACAGGTTTCTCGATTTCCGTAGCAATTCACGGGGGTTTGATAGGATTGATGGTTTACTGTTACACCCTTATAGTTCATCGATCAATGGTAAAGTAACGAGAAAGATTTCCGTAATGAGGCACCTGGAAGCCACTGTGAGACACAATTAATTGCATAGGATACTCCAAGCCGCCAACGTGCACAAAGTTTTATCCGGGGCAAAGTCAAAATGACGAGAATTGTACACAAGAGAACTTCATAGAGGAGACCGCATTCCATCCCAAAGGAGGCTGGTTTCTGTTGTCACTTCGGTCGCTCTTCAATCAGTTTCTAAAAATTTCCGCAGTGCGGTGATTTGTGCATCCCGATCCATTATTTTCCTAAATTTTGTAGAATAGTAATTGAAGTGCAATACTGGCGTAGGGGCTACCGTGATCCTTAATATAATACTCTATGTAAGTGTAACTTATCGAAAATCAAAAGCTATATATGTTTAAAAAAACACTGCTGATGCAAAAAGGTGATTGCGAACTCGTGCCAAGAAAGGGTTAAAGTCTAGTGGCAGCGGTAACAGCCGGTTGAGTTGGGTCCGAAATCGGAGGGACGGGAATACCAGGGCTACTGCAAAAAAGAGCTCCGTAGAGAGCGGATTAAAATATTCTCATGCTTCTCGTAACACAGAAAACAATTCCTCTCGAAGGAACCGGTAGGAAAAGGTTGAAGAGAATTTGAATTGATTAGAGTGCAATGACTGTATAACGTGATAAAGATGAAGAGGAGATTCATGGAAGATGAATGCAGAGAATGTGCAATGGGGCCCTAAAAACACATTTAATTCAAGCCAAAAAGTCACAACAGCCAGCTATTTTTTGCAATTGTGGATAAAAATGAAAAAAATGATAGAGTTTATTAACATTTTCTACCATATTTCGATGCCGGTAAAATCATTACATAAAAGTGATATATGAGAGAAAAAACATAAAAAACTCAATCGAAGCATTACAATTTTGAGTTGATTATTTAAGTACCACAACAATGCAGCATTGCAGATTAAATTATCTATTGGTATCAAAACTTTCTGCGAACATCGGGCACTGAAAAGTTTTTCAGGGGTATACACAACACGGCTGCTCTCCCTAAATAAGTGGCCCTCTTAAAAAAAACATGAAACGTGAATCATGGGAATTTTCATCATTAAGAGTGCTGCATACTTCAAAAAAATGAGCCGAATATACGCCAACGGCAACGCAATATCAACTAACGCATTCACGAGAGTTTAAACTGCTTTGTTCTCATTGTTGGCTTGGAAAATGATAATTCTGAAGGAGAGCATTCTATTCGAAAGGGAATTCATGAATCGAGGGGAAAGAGCGCACGAACAAAAGGCTATCATATTCTCCAGATTGGGCTTAATGAACGGATATAAATCATACTCCACTCCATCCCTCCGTTCTCATCTCTAATCAGGCACTTCAGCGCCGACCCGATGATAACAAAACGAATTCAAACGGACCAGCCGGAGATATGCCGTCACTTTATTTCCTTTTGCAATACCCTTTCGGCTTTTTGAGACCAAGAACAAAAAGCATTTCGGATTTGAAAGGCCCCGGGAGGCTCGTCCGCTGTTCCTTTACCTGCAGGAATCCAAACTCAATACTGATTCCGGAGTCCTGGGCTTTGCCCGTTCCATTCTTCTCCCTTGATGCGGACCTCGCTTTTAAAAGGCGGTGCGTACCAGAGCGATCAGACAGGAAATACGAGAATCGGGAGGATTAGAGTAGGGGTGGAGGATAACTGGGGTGCCTTTGGGGCGCGGGAATGGTCAGGAGAACAGGAGGAATGGGGAACACAGAAGCGAGAAAATACAGAGGGAACATGAGGAAGGTAGATGGGACAGACTTTTTCTACATCTACATACGTACCCGCCGCCTATAAAGGCGTGTGGCAGGGAGTGTTAGGACACCAGCCGTTTAAGCAGAAGAATGAAATGCTCTAACGGAATTGCGATTAGCATTTATTTAAGTCCTTCATGGTCCGGGGAGAAAACTAATTCACATACCTATCCGTTCGGCAAAATATATCTCTTAATGTATATTTTCTAACAACGTGGACATGCGGTGGGGCTATAATACGATGTTCTACGCGTCGCTTGGAAAGACGTCTATCCTCAATTGTTGAAGCGATCTAATCCCAGCGCGCAGCCTCCGAGTCTCCAGCGGCTCCCAGCCTAATTCTACCATCAGCTTCGAGAGCTCCCAGCATACTTATATGTAAAAATCAAACAAGGCAACAGCCAACGTGGCTACAAAGACTGAACATAATCAAAGGGAATGTGATAAAGGCCGTATCAAGAAAATCTGTGAAAACAATCCCGGGAGAATAGGTGTGATAATGATCGGGAGAGAGAAATTCTCAAAACTCGACGGAGGTAAGATTAGTTCCGCACCCCAATAAGGTCGTTATCAGGATTGGAGACAGCTGTGTGGGAGCACGGTTAAAACCTAATGGGTATTATTAATGGGATGCTGGAAATAAATGAAGCACAAAAACGTTACGTAGATGGGAGAGATGGATGAATGGCGACCGGTTGGCTTGAATTTGCTCTACGTTGCGGTGGTGAGGGGAAAAGAAAAAGGTGATGGCGACTCCGGAATGGTTAACTGCGAGGTGGGCTTGCGATGGGTAAAAGGTTCGACAAATGACTTGTACCGGGATGGCTCGCAGCATAAAGGCAAAGATGGGCATAGAGAAGTGGTGGAAAGTATGGAATGAGAGAGAGGCTTATTTCAGCGGCAGGGATGAAATACAGAGAGAAGGAGAGAAATTTTGGAGGACTGTTCTAAGTGAGATCGCGGAGCGGATGTACGGTTGAATAGTGGCAGGCAGGAGGAAGGGTCGTCGGAGGTTTCCGAGAAAGGAGAGTAGACACCCAATTAGGTTGCCATGGAACCGTGTATCCCTGATGGTGGTAACCATGGAGAAGGTAGACATTGAACGAAATAACAATAATTTCCTCGACTTTGTAATGAATAAAAAACAACATGCCTTTCGAACGAAAATTTCGAAATATCCGTATTCTAAGAGTAAGCATTTTTCTATAAGAGGAAATGATTACCTACTCTATAAATTGGATTTTCCAGGAAAGTTGATAAAGCTGCTACAAAGAAATTTCAATTAAGCTGTACTTCGAAGTTCTATTCATAGCCATCGGATTTGCGCTAAGGATAAATATGATTCTAGGGTACGTGGGGTTGTTATTGAAGCCATGAAAATACTGAATAAAATAAAACTTTAATTTTGCGATATCTCTGAAGATAAACGTTAATTCAGTTGTAGTAAGGGACTATTACAATAGCAATGGGATACCACAAATTGAAACAACAGTTAATAACTCAAACAAAATAAATCACATGGAAAAATTGGTGGAAAAGTGATTAAATTAAAAATCACCTTCACTGATTTCCAATTCTATGGATAAGAATGTTTTATTTCTGTTTGATGGATAAATTCTCCTCGTATAACAACAGAATTACTTTGGAAGCATTTTAAAGTAAATTATTAAGATTTTCGCCTTCATTATTGGTATTTTTTTACAGTGAAAGGCTCTTAGTACCATATTTAGAGCACTTTCTTTGGAATTAAATGAGTCCCAAATGTTCATTTTTTATATTTGAAAATAACATCATAAGCTTCTCTTCTGTATCACACTATTTTAAAATATATTTTGATGAATGCACGACGAGTAGAATATTAATTGCTTTAAAGCGTGAAATATGGCCGATAGATATTTTGATCTTTATCATGCATGCACTTTCCACAAGTATAGTGAATAAAGTCGCCAGGAAAAGTGATAGACTCTGAGCGTGCCAGACAAAATCCACAGAGAGAAAGGAAACGTATTGAGAAGATAAAAACAAATTGTGTAAGGGAAATTCATGGAAAACATTATTTAGCCTGGATGTAACTTGCAACCATTGAGGCTGCACTAAAAATGTACGTTACACTGCTAGACTAAATTCTTACTCTTCCGGCAAGGCAATGCTTCCACGCAACGACAGAGGACGGAAGGCAAAAATGTACCGATCACAAAATTTCTTAATTAATGAAATTAAACATCACTAATCAAACGATTGAATTCAGCTTCTAACCTGGTGAAGACATTGGAAACAATAGCAAAATACATAATCAGGTTAACCAGGAAATATACCATTGGCAATCAGACCCCTCCGAAAAAAACATCAATGCATTTGATAATGTAATGTAAGTCTTCAGGAGAGTCCAGCAAAGAAAAGAAATTGATGGAATCGAACCTTTGATTTTTCACCGTATCTTGGCATCATATTCAGGGTGAATGAATTAACGTGAGATAATTAAAGACTGAAACATCAATGTTCATTAACACTACCACCAGGTTGGAAAACTGAGAAAATATCATCATTGCTCTTTGTCGGCTAAATTTACGAGAACATCAAATGCTCCTCATCAAGCGTCTACTGAGGGCTTTTTCGGATTATCAAGCTGATCAGAGTTTAAGAAGCCTATTTTTGAAATATGAACCATCGAATGATAGCGTTGGGGGCATTGCCAATGATAAAATTGAAGTTGAATTTTCATTTACATAGGATTATCCGGAAAATGAACGGATTGGAGGCATAGAAACACTCTTAGGTTAAAATTTAGATTCAATAAAATGTGTGAGGCTTAAAAGTATTGTGAAGAAAATTTACGGTAAATTTAGATGCTTAGTTTAATTTGAATAAGTTACTGAGAACATCGAGAGAATAAAAAGCTATTCATAAAAAAGTCATCCACAATAAAATAACCTAAGTGTAACTGGTATCAGGGACATTGTAGCTCTCCTGCATATACATCGCGAAAAATATGAAACTATGAAAAGATTAATCATTAACATTTTTGCGCGCGATTTTCTCGGTCATTCTGTCAGATCAATCAAAGTAAAATAGAGAGGATCTTAAAATTAAAATAACAAAGAAAACAATTTTATACTTATTACTGGTACCGTATTTTTTGCAAAAATTCTTTGCTGTACCGCTACCCGGATATAGCAGAGGGAGGCGTTTCATGTTGGCTCCAACTTACCTGAAAATAAAATATAAAAAACATGAGTAAACAGATAAAAATGCATTATTATTTTGTAAACAAAACTTTATGCTTACTAAAAATTTCAATTTACTGAGGTAATACTCAACTAGCAGGAAATACAGGCATGCTGCTCATCTAAACTTTCGGATGCGTAAAGTAAATATTTCATTAAGTTTCCAGGATATGTTATCTTGGTATACCTTAACACTAGAACCGCGGACGGAACTTTTTTGTTCCATCGCCCTTTGAAAATGTTTGCCATTCATGTGCTAATGGTTTGATCCCTTTGAAATTTACTGACTTTTACTCATTTTTTATGTTCTTTCGAATAGTTGTATTGAAAATATTGCACGATGTTTGGTTCGCGAGAAAAACGACGATTTACCTAGAACCGCGGGATGGGACTTTTTTGTCCCATATGGGAAAAACCTACAATTTCAGTTTTTTTGTACACTTATTTTGTATTTAGCATAATAAAATTTTATTAAGAAGGGAATCGATGCACAGATACCGTTATTCAACCAGTGAGAAGCGCAGAAAGGAATAATCTGTGCACTGCGCCGGCCGCCTACTCACGTAACGCCGGCCGACGTTACCTGGTTATTCTTGACAAACAGCACTTTTGCTTTCAAAATAAGTTTACTGTATTCCTAGTTATACTTAATAAAAAGTTTTAAACATTACCTAAACACGTGTTTTGTTCACACAAACCACAAAAAAACCGTCAATTACACTTAAACATGACAGGATTAACGTAGTTTGACAATGGGACAAAAAGTCCCATGCCGCGATTTTGGTGGGGTTGGAAAGTTCAGCGGTTCTAGTGTTAAAAGGGTATATTATTATTGCTGTCAATTATCAGATGTAATGGATAGCAATACTTCGAACCTCAGAGTAATCCAGCCTTAGGATACTACTAGATGTTTAAAAAAATAATAGCATATTTTAGCAATTTGTGGAGATTGATGACGGATATATCAAGTGGTTTTAAAATTACAAATCTTGTAGCACTTACAAAGTTACCAGCCAAATGCAATTCAGCGGATATATTTCTGCTTTAAAAACGTAAAGAGGTATTTCGATCAGTTACTCACAAAAGCTTCGGTATTTTACCCAGTGGCATTTCTTTTTGCAGAAAGATCTCAAATAATCGATAGCCCCGATTCATTCCTTCCTTCGCTATGAGATCCAAGCAATTTCAGCAATGAATGGAGAGCCACTCTTGATCTCGATCGGACCAATTTTGTCGAACAATGCCGAATGTGGGAAAAAAATGAAATGCTGTAATGGGCACTTTTGGTTTGAAAAGGGCGCATAGGTTATTTCTAAAGCAGCCAGATCTTGAATATGTAGTGATGCAGCAATTTTTAAATGCCTATAGAAGACACGGCGCAATTTTTCTATTCTGTTTTTGCCTTTTTTTTTAAATATTAATTGGCTTCTAAATGCAATGGTTTACTCCCACTTTATTGTCAACGATCCAATTGAGAAATAAATTAGGGCGAGGACTTTAAAACTGATGCGACACATGAAAATTTAATTAAAGATCTTCCATATAATTTATAACATCACTATTTTTCAGCATAAAATTGTTTATTGCATATATTTCGGTGGCAAAAGCTTTTTTTTTTTAATCCACGGTATTATTTTACATTAAACTGAAAATTATGCTTGAATGTATTTTTCAGACACTCATTTTCACTGCGCTTCAATCCTAAGACTTTTATTAATTTTTAACGCCATCAATTTATCATGTAGTTAAGCTAAAAAATAAACCAATTTTTTCCATCAAAATTAATAAAAGACAATAAAAAGAGAGTAAAAGAATTAAGCTCCTATTATATGTTTTAAAAAAGATGATTGAAAACACTAATATCAGATTTTTTGGCGTTTGTTAGCTAATCCTATCAATTTACCTTCGTTTGAACCGTTACCGATACCTGTCAACATACATTCGTTATTGATAAAATTGTACTTTACCACAGGCAAATCAAAGTAAGCTTCAGATGATCCTTATCCAATATTCATGATTATGTCAAAGCGCAGAGAAGCGCGTTGTGGGAGCCTGAAATAAATCCGTGGAAATAACAAAGTTACTTATTCAATCATGAACGTCCATTATTTCCACCACGCTAAACCCGAAGCAATTGATTTTAATCGTTATCAAAATAATTGCTTTCATAAATGGTAGCGATCCTAGTTTATAACATTTGCTTCGAGTGTTTTCCGCTACTAAAACATGATTTAAAATTCATTTCAACTGACAAATCAAGGGGAATCAGATTTATAGATTGATTTCAGTAGATGTGAAGAAAATTTATTAACACACGCCTGAATTAAGAAATTCCATATTAAGGCCCTCTCCTTAATGGTGCAAACGAATGGTAAGTTTCGGTTTTTAGCTGTTTTTTTTATCTGTACTGCGATATAAAAATCAATTTGCAGAAGTTAGTTACCGTTAGACCTCTAAAAAAGTTAGTTACCGTTAGACCTCTAAATTTTAGGAAAACTTTAGTGCCAAATGCAAAACAGCTTTACCACTTTCTATCTCGCTATCAGTCCCTATTTCCTCAATGTAATCATCTGACACAATAGAACGGAAACATAAGTTTATCAGAAGAATTAATATATTTTCTGCTTATTTCGACGGGAAAATATTCAGAAAACAATCAAAGAGCTAACTCACCGTACGCTGCCATTTATCAAACCGAGTGAACAAGAAAATTGCGAAGAATAAATTTTGGAATTCGATTTTCAGATCTCAGTCGTTTGCCTATATTCGTCTTGATATTCTATCGGAATGGTTCTGGGGAGAAAGTGGAAAGGCTTTCGTTTGAGTGAGCAAAGCCTCTTTAAGTTCATCCCTCATCCGATGAATAGACATGTTTTCGAGAAGGAATGAGGACCGAAAGACTTAGGGGAAGCAGATTTATAGACTGATTTCGGTACATGTGATGAAAGGAAAAGAATACTCTAGACTGTCTTCGGAGTATTTGGAACACGTAGAATTTTTCTATCAAGTAATATCGTCTGCTTCCTTGCAAGTTTGGTTATTCAAATACAAGTATTTATACAATGTTGAAAAGTTAACTATATTGCACGAGTTTACAGAGTATTGTAAAATTTAGCTTCTACTGATACATGATCATCGTGGATAGCAATTATGAGGAAACTGTTGATGCGAGGGATATTCTGATTTGCCTGGTGTGATGAATCGGACCGATATATTGATGCGCATTTACTAATTAAATATTTTAACCCGGAGATAGGTTTGGTTAGGTGAGGGTAGAGGTCACCTTGAAATAAGCAAAAGGTAATTGAATTTCACACATCGGCGTAGGGGAACCAGATTGTTTTCAAAGAGCAATGCGGTCAGTATTCACTTGGGTTTTGAACCTGGAACCGAACGATCTGTGGCTAATCTTCCCACAAGACTACCACTCTCACTCGATATGCTTTGCAGTTCAGTAGCACTTGATATCTATATAATTATGCTGCCTAATGTTGAAAAGCGGTATATTGCGAACTATCCTTAGGGATCTCTCCCACTCCACCGGTCATTTTTGTGGTAAGTCACTCAGTTATAATGCTTGATTCTTAATAAATTCAGAGGCAAATATCTTCATGCATAATTTTTGGGTGTAAGAAAACTTATATGAATGTTAGAGTTTTGCTTTGAGTTTTTACGCCGCTTATGCGCATGTAATACTTTTGGATGTGGTATTATGTTCTCAGAAGGGACATGCCGTTGTAATATGCATATCTACAATCAAAGCGCATCTAAAATTCTTAAATTAAGCAATATGCACGCAGAGGCAATTCATCAATTTCTATACCATTGATATAGAATGTAAGAATTCTCCATTGCTCCTCCTCAGTGTAATTACCTCCAAAATTTGTTGTCCTAATTCTTCCCGATCGGTTTTTCTCCTACAGATCCGCATTTTCTTTTAATACAATTAAAACAAAGTACATGTGATGTTTATAACAGAAACTATGAGGCCATAGAAAAATCAGTGGTATAAAGTGGGGCAGGAGCCCCCATGCGGACACTTGCCCCAGGACTCTTATCCCAACAGCACTTGCTTTAGCTAACAAGCCAAAACACAACAAATGATGAGCTGCAAGCCAGATAACTGCTGAATTTTCGAGGCAAAGAATGAATATAAAGGATCACTAGACAAAAATAGTGGTTAAATGAACGTCCAAAGCACAGATAAGAACCACGCGGTCCAACAATTCAGATAAAGGACGCGTAAAAATGAAAAATAAGAAAAACTCACGTTCTGTCGTTCGTTGTCTTCCACTCAAAGCACCTCTCTGCTACATTAAATCACGTAAATGAAACTGATTGACTACAAGTGGCATCAACCCGGAATTTAGCGAAATATTTCGTAAAAGGAATCTTGCCCCATGCGGACTCTTGCCCCTCACTACCCTGCGTATTATTGTGTGTTGAGACACAGAAAAATGCTGAAGGAGCTTAATTTATCCTCCCTAAAATTTCAAGTTGATAGAGATGCCTCAGGTTTAATTGAAGTCCAACGCCCTCTAAGAGCCATCAAGTATCCTGAAAGCGTAAGTTTAGTCATCTTATATTGAGTGTTTCTCTTTCGGAGTTATCACGAAATATAATTCAGGCACAAAACTTAAAAAAGTTTTGGAATACCAACCAATGTAACACACTTCTTTACTATCTTCGAATAAATCTCTTTTCCTGATCCTCAAACACAAAAAGATGACCCTTCAGAAGGCAATAGTGATACACATAGGGAATCAAGAGGAAAGAATGGTACACAAGAATTAGAAGGAGAATTACTTAACTCGATCCAAAATCAGCCAGCTTCCCTTATCATTGCATCCCCGCTCTTTACCATGACTAGAAGGGAAATAACTCCCACAGAGGCCCGGGGAACTAACTAACTTCTCCGGCGTTCACGCAACACAGGAATCCCCGAACCTTTAATCCAGTCCCGGAAACTTGCACGGCTATATGCCGAGTCGGACCTGGAGGTCTCATTATAGTCGAGGGGGGAAAAGGTGACTCGGCGGACAAGAGGATGAAGTTAAATTGTGCGGTGGGAGCGGATGTTGCATGAAAACCCTGAGAATTACCGCAACAGAGGAGAGGCGGAAAAACTATGTTGCTACACCAGCGTGGTATCCTCCATTGAATAATTACCCTAAATGAAAAATAAAAGATAACCTTAGTATAAATTGGGGTCAAAATTCCACGTTAATTTATTCATCACATTCCCATCAAACGGATTTTTATAAAGTCTTTCACCTTAATCGCTATTTCTAGGCGACTCTCTCATCAGACCCAACAAATTATCTAAGTATCTATATCACATGATCTAAGTTTAGTACTTCGTTAGAACAATAATACCTACCCTACGGTGGACCCAAGAACTATTCCTTCTATATATTTCATGAAGCAGATTAAAATAAATGCGCTCATTGTATCACATAATCCGTCTTTATCTATTCAAGTGTCGGTTTTGCAACCCTCTTTTGCATATAGTCATCTTGAGAAATAGCCGGAAGAGTAAGAGGAAAGTAGGAAAGGGGTCTGTTGAGCGACGAAGAAAGCGGTGTAAAAGGAGGCAAAGAACTAAGAGAATCTCAGAGGATTTCATGGACAAATATATCTTAAAGAAATGCCAAAGAATGCGGGGATTTAAACTGAGAAGAGAAAGACTCTTCAGAATTCCTCCGCCGTTTCTCGTTTCACACTTACTGAGCCCCTTTCGCTCGCCGCTATTTTCATTCCTTTCATTCCGTAAGAAGGAGGAGAGAGCGCTGTTGTGCTCGGAATCGAGCGGGAGACGAGATGAAGTAGGCGAAAGGGAAATGGGATTCGGGCGAGGGCTTTGGTGCGGTCGACGGAGGACGAGCGGAGACGTGACGGGACAAGTGGACTCGGGACCGAAAAGATCTCCTTTCGACACGGATAACGAGTAGTCGCACAGAATGTGTAGGAGAAGGCGATCGGATCAAAAAAGGACGTAACAGGCTCCATACCTCAAGTGGTCATCCGATCGGAAAGATTTCAAAGGATGTAACGCAATGAAAAGAACCCATTGAAAAGACTCTCAGGCGTAATTCATTCAACGTATTTTATGTAACATATTAGCCCACTTTCCTTCGATTGACATTTTATAACAACAAAGTCCATGCTTTCCCAGCTAGCTTCGAGTCACGACATGAGAAGAGATTGTTTTTTAGGTTTTAGTCTTTAGAGATTCTACATACCAGTCACCAATATCGTGGAAAATGACGACCAAATCTAAATTAAATTTATCAAAAATATACGGGTTAAACTCCACAACTTAAATATAAAACAAAAGATATATCATTCTTCAAAGCTGAGTCAGAATGAAAAACGTAAATTACCTTAGCAAAATATAAGTTCCCAGAAATACCTATATAATACCGTTTTTTTTTTCAAAATCTGATACAAAACGTTATAAAATCCTAACACGGTATTCGGCCTCTTTTTTTTTGAAAATGCAACATTATTTGTTACAATGAAGGTTTGGATGTTTAGCAGGCAAATTATTTGCAGAAAAAGTTTCTCGGCATTCGAAACAGGTTTCAGGATCTTTTGTTGCCAATCCTGGTAACCATGGAGCATTCATAGAGTATGCAAAACATGGTTGGAATCCGGATAAGCCTTTCCACACTTCGATCTTTGCGATGTTTTCACTCTGCCGTAAATAAATAGGACGGAAAGCTTTTTCTTACCCACGACTTCTTTCCGTATTCTTGATGTGATGAACGCCATGTATCTCATGGCCTCCAACAGAGATTTTGTGTATATAACTCATGCGAATCAGAATCAACTACAAGAATTCATTTAAATTCATATATATGCAGAATAGACAAGAGCAACGGTCAGACATTCCACGTACCCATTAGTGCGAGGGCATTTCAAAGTATTCAATACGGCATTCCTAATATTTGCGACCAAATGATTGCTTGTTTATATTATGACATGTCCTACGAATAATACACACAAAATCCTTCGTACCTCAACTCCGCGATGACTTATCGCTCGCTCGGAAGCACACGTGACACTCGTAAAGAACTCGTGAAGACACTCGTGAACACCCCATAACAAAAATCACTTTGCCGGTCAAATTCCCTAACGAGCTGAGCAACATAATCCTTTTCAACTGCACCGAAGAGAAGGACCTCCCTCGCAATGAAGAAATTGGTTGATCTCCGATTCGGAGCCGGGTCTCGGGTCTTGCGTGGTAAAATGTTAGTGTCCGGAATTGCACTTTGAGTAAAATAACGAATGACTGATAGCGAAGATAAAGTTCCATTTTTAAAATGTACTGGCATATAAACATTAGAAAATGGAATATCCAACAATTTAAGGTTTTTAATAGCGTAAAGGTCATTCATCATTGTATACGCGTTGATATGAACAAATGCCTTCATGCAAAAATATCGAGTGATGATTTTTTAATTCAGAAGACCGGAGATGATACTTAGAAGACGCTCCTTTCTTATAGCATTTGCAATACTGGGAATATATCACAATATTTCACTATCGTAATTTATTTGAATATTTAGTAAGCCACCATTCTATAAGGTGTAAATGAGAGATAAAGAGGAAGACTCTCTGGTTTATAGAACAGCGAAAGAACCAAAATATTAAGGTCAAGGATCCTCTGTCAATTATCAACGTTAATCCAGCGGAAATTTTCGGAACTAACAACCCGAGTCTTGCCGAGGATCAACATCAGACCGAGGTGCCCCTTCATTAAAGCGGTTAAAGTATAAATACCATTTTCGTGGCCTTTGACAGAAGGTCTTTGCGTCCTTGTGTAACCTTGATAGATAGGGAGAACAAAGAAACTTTTTTACCTGAAGGTAAGAGTGTAAAGGTCGAAAGAACCCTCCCTTGAACGAATGGTATACCCTGTCGAGGTAACCGTATAGACCGCATCCTGATTTATGACACATTCATTGAAGTTCACGTAGAAAAGCTGTCCATTTTTCGGTAGAAATTGAGCAATACTTTATGCAGATTAAGTAGGACTCGAAACAAATGAAAATAATCTTTATAAAGGTAGATAATTACCAATGCGTATGATTTCAGATACAGAATATCATATTTAATTAAAAACATGAAATCTAATGATAATCTTTAAGGAATTTGAACGCGTTATAATTGTCCAATTAAAATTTTCCGCTCTCAACAAGAAACAAATTAATATTTTTTCCATGAAACACGAGGAAAAGTAGTAGTATTCACCACATTTTGATACACTCAATTTGGGTTTTAGAGGGAATAAGTCAAAAGTTTAGTAATAAATCCGGGATGCATTCTATATGATTTTAAATCAGAATGAGGAGAATGAATGTAGTATGCTGCTGTAAATGACGTTATGAATTTATCTCTCCGTTTTGAACTTCTCTTTGTACTCGCTATAAATACTGATTGAACAAGTTTCATGGCTCTGAGAGGAAAAAAATGTTTATAAAGTTGAAGATGGTAATGAATTTCAAAGCATAGAGTTGAAACAAATGAAACTTATAAATGCATCACTAAATTATGAGGAAGTTACCGCTGACAAAGCCATCAGTTACTTATCCAACATTAGAGATTATGTGCCAGAAAATTAAATTTTAAACGAAAAAGGCAATTTTTGACTTTTTAAAATCATTGCAAGGTCTCTCAGGAATGCTTTTTTGTACTTATTTCATGGTCTCAGGTTTTATTCTTAAATATTGCTCTATGTGTAGACGTTATGTGATGCTTTTCAAAAATTATGCACTCGCAGCGAACTTTTTCAGCAAAAAAGTTCTATTACTTTCGTGTACAATAGTCCTTCTTGATGCCAACACAAACTAGCAGCAAAATCAAACATTTAAAAAATTGCAGATAAATTGCTGTTTAGCCAAAGCAACCTCCCTTGGCATTATCAACTGTAATTCTCTATGCATAATCGAATACATATAACAACAATTTCATTCGATGATTAATTTTGATTTTCAAATCCTTTCTAGCCGTATTTAGTATATTTTTTTAAAGTGAAATATTCAACAACGGAAATAAAATCGGATATGTTCTATTCTAGGCAAAATTAAGTATGTTGCCTTATTCAATAGATACCACGTAAAAATACCACACGCTGAAACAGTAAAACTACGATACATACTTAAGTCGTAACAACACGGGTCAATCTGTTCAAATATTCAGTAAGTTAAAAGCTTCACGCATTCTGAAAACATTCATTTGGCACAATTGAAGAGTAAAGAAGAGGAGCGAGGAAAATGATATGGGCTTAAGAAAGAAATTTATGCAAGCCACTCTCACCCTGATGCGAGTTAGTCCATTTTCGAAACGTGTCACAAAAATTAGTAACGAGTCCCCCGTAAAAAAAATCGCATCACCCACTGCGCACAGTTATGATGCATGCAAGCGGATATTAATGAACACTCTTCCACGAACACGACTGAATGAGACAAACGGGAACATTTACCGCCGATCGTTGCTCCCCTGCAGTTTTATTTCCAGTATTTTGAATAATGCGAATGACTCTGTGCAACGAAGGTATTGTACACACAAAATCCGAGGAACACATTTAAAAATCATTACTACTAATGCTCAGGGAGAAAGGCACAAAATTATATTCATGGCTTTGATGGTTTTTGTCATGCATAACTCCCGCAAAAAAGCCAAGGCTTAGCGCCCAAATTAATTCAAATGTATGAACCAACTACGCATGGCCACCGTTCGCCCGTGGAAAACCACAAAAAAAGTTTATCTTCATAAATACGTTTCCATTCACCAGGATTTTGAAAATAATTTATTATTTTCAAATTTTATCCGGAATTTTTCCTTCCCCACAGAATTAATGCAAGCAGTGAATAGTGATTGCGTCATGGAATAAATGATGCAAAATCACCGGTTTAAGCAAAAGTTAAATTGAATGGAAGTGGCATTTACGATGTATTGCCTACAAGAATTGCATGCTTAACTAATGGAGCACTACTTCATCTGCAATGACACAATTTTTATGCGAGCATATCAGAATAGGCGGTGATATTTCTACCGGTGACATACCTATTTCCGTCTACACAGTTCTACATACTATTCCTACACTATTCCGTCTAACTGCACATGATACAACACACAAATTAAAGCTATTTACCAAACTGTTGGACTTAAAAAGCTGACGAGGTTTAAACCATAACCTTAGTCGCATAATTTCTGCACGCTTCATAAACACATTCTCTATGTAGTTGAAACACAATCTACTTATGTTGCTTAAATTGCGTCGATGGCTACGGCTTCTTAAAATATCAAAAACAAAATAGGGAACCGATCAAATACTGATATTATGAATCAGGTAATTTATATATAAATTTTCCAGAACAATATTAATCCTATTACACAGATAAATTCGATAAAAATGGAATAATTATGGCAGCTTACTTCAAGTGACCAAGTATCCTGAAATTTTCTCTGGATTGAAAATTTTATCAAGGTGAATATCATAAATTTTTCAGGAAATATAATTCTTTCGAGGCATAAAAATACGATAAACGAACAAAAATTAAGAAAAAAAGAACGTGAACTCAAAATAAGTTCTTGAGAAATACATGAGCGACACTATCACCCTAGGTTGCCATCATTCCTCAGACTGTTCCGCTGAGTTTATCGCTCGCAGCCGACGAGATATACACCATAAATAACGGCAAGACCGTCTTTCTCGAGCTGCATTTTAAAAACATCTGTGCTATGGGGATGAATAAAAAGAACAAAGTAAACGTTCCGTGCGCGCAAAGTGGAAAGAAAAACTTCCTTGGAGACGTGGACAGGTAGAGTAGTAGGTCAGACGAAAACTTGAATAGGCGCTTGGTGGCCAGGAAACCGGAAGGAATTCTTTCCCAACAAAAAAAGAAGAAAACGTACAAAAACGATTGCAATCGGTGAAGTGATGACTTTGCACTTTAAATGCTCAGCTCGTCGGATGGGAGAAGGAAGAGAAAGGAGGGGAGGGAAGGAGGCAGGTAAGGGGGAGGCGGGGAATACTCTTGGGCGAATGCGAGCACGGAGAGCGGGGGAAGGAGGTGGAGCGCCCAACCCCCGCCGTCGCTCATTCTAAACCTTGGCTGAGGAAAGGAGGGAGTATAGAGGTGGGAGAGAACCTTAGTGGGCGCAAGTGTGGGGATGAGAGGGAATGAAAGGCCATGAGATGATAATTCTGAACATGAGATGAGGGGAATCACGTGGGAAATACCACCCTTATTGTGTCACACAAAATTTTGAAATTTTTCAAAACTTGGAACATTTAAGCCCTGAAGTTAAAGAAATGGTATCGCATAAATTGAAAATTTAAATTTTGAATGAAAAATGTTTTGAAATCAAATGAATCAATGGGAACGCAAATTTTATAAATTTGCCAGGTATATTAAGACAGGGTATGATTTCACTACTACAGTATCCGCATTTATTTTTATCCTGAACGGTAGTGTATCATTTTTACATAACACGGAATGAGTTCATCCAAGAGTATCAACTGCGTTAAAGTGCACAAAAGTATTGACATTGCGATAACTTTGGCGTGAATGTAAAACACTAGAACTGATTGCGTTTGATGTTCGTTACTTGACTCAAATTCAGAAAAACATGACCAAATAATCACCGACAATTTCATACTTTTTTATTGATACAAAATAAATGTCTCTACATTGAGCTGGTTAACATATGTCTACCATATAACTGCTGCATTGAGGAGTGGTATACAAGAGATGACATTTTTCCTTTAATTTTAGCATTCAAAAAGGAGAAATCAATATATCATTGGAGATTCTTAATTGTGACGGACACAAAAAGGTTATTTCACGGGAAACTCTTTATTTCACCAATAAAGAAAAATACACGATGAGCAACGATAAAATCCTGTCGTGGACAAAATTAACAGCATTATTGAATACTGTCCATCAAACAAACCTTTCTAGTAGGGACGAAACTAGCTTCAGACAATCACTGCTGCATTCAAACCAAATTAACTTCCACAAAATCATGAATATATACTCAGCGTCTCAAGTTTTTCAAAATAAAGAGGGAAAAGGATCTCTCTTTGCAGTGGATACTTTGGGATGCAAGCAAGCCTTTTCCTCGTGCCACTCCTTATGAGATTGCTTCACTTCTTCTCCCCCTCCTCCTCCTCCCCCATCCTTTCACTCTCCAGCGCACGGAGAAAAGTAAGAGTTGGAGAGGATCTCACGGAGGGGGGGAGGCGGAGGGAAGATTAAGATGGAGAAGAGGAGGAGAGATTCAGAGGGGAAGGGAGGCAAGGAGACTTAAGAGAGAGTGAGGCGAGGCTTAAATATTGAGGGCTTGCTTGAGCTCGGGAAGACGGAGAGCGCGGGGGAGTGGAGATGTTGGTGCGGGAGGGACGATATATAAGAGTCTGGAGGGTGGGTAAGTAAGTGGAAAGGATGGGAGTTTTTTTTTCGCGGGCTGACCGAGAGTGGGTGTCCAGCGTAAGAAGACGGTTCGTCCGGAAATAAGAGACGGGCAAGCGCGAGTGGGCGTGTGCTTTCAGATCATCCAAGTTGGGCGAGATACTACGTTGCCGAGGAAAGATTTTACGGAGAGTCCGGAGATCACACTCCGTTTCATGAGCTACTTTGACGTCACGTGATATTTATACGCAGCAAGCCGCTTATTTTTTTACTCTATGCAGAGATGATTGAGCCTGAAATTATTGCGTGCGGAGAGCGTATGTGTGCGGGTGTACCGATAACTGCGGGAAAAACTTACTCAAATTTTCGACACACTCTTCTAACCTGATAAAATCTTCTCGGGTTTGGCTCCAAGTAAGGCTGTTAAGTAAGAGAGAACTTAAGGCCAACGCTTAGATGAGGGAGTTTCTCATCGGAACGTTGGTCTTATGAGAGACGAAAGCACTTACTTTGTCAGACAAAAATACTTTTGAACATAAGTACTTTGTTTCCGTGAACTGACGAGATGTGAAAAATTTACCGGCCACGGGAGATATATTTCTATCTAGACGCTTATTTGTTTGAAGCATATCACTTCTTATTCCATCTTCCTTTCAGCGTAATGTATTCGGTAAAATGAGCTTTCGATTCAGCATTGTATTTGTGTGTAATACATAATTCTTCTTGTTTAAAAGCAAAAATACGTGATCCTTCTACTGGACTATTCTCTTCATAGAACAATTGTTACCTCTGCCTTGTAATAAAATATTTTTTTATAAAATTCATTAAAAATATGGCATTAAATATTGCTAATTTGTAAACGTCAATTATACGAGGTATATTGATAAAGAATTGGCCGTTTGCTTAAATTTAAATATTGGCGCTTCAGAACACAGTTCAACTCCTGAAGCGCCATCTAGTCATTCATTGAATAGCTATAGCAGCATTTATTTTGTTTCCGAAGTCGTTCGATTGTCTGCGCGTGCAAACAATAATGTCCACGAAAATAGTTGATCCCGCCAGATGTGAAGTACGTATTGTCATACGATTTATGCATGGAAAAGGATTGCCGGCTCTGACATTTATCGGGAATTATGCCTAGTTTATGGTCCTACAGTTGAGTGAAGGAAAGATTAGATAATGGTGCCGAGAAACCGACTTGATACAGTGGCTCGGAGGACAACGTTTCGAAACCGAAGAGGAACTCAAGAACGACATTGTCAATTCGTTCAACTCTCAGGCGGCGAGCTTCCATGCATGGGGGTTAAAGAAGTTGGTGCAGCGATAAGAAAAATGCTTGGAAGCGAACGGCGATTATGTAGAGAAGTCAAGTACGTTTGTAGCTAACTAAAAGGGCCAATAAAATGTGTTTATATCAGTATATTTTTTCCTGTGACCAAACAGCCATTACTTCATGAATGAGCCTCGTGAAATGGATTTGAACTGCAACTCAAATGGTTTAACTTTCTGTCATAAAACACACATGCCTTAATGGATTGCTTGACAGCATAGTTTCTTGGTGATTTCTTAGGGTTCACTTAGATTTTTTTATTAGGGTGCCAATTTGTTTAAATAATCACAATAAAAGTCCACAGCACTCAATAGATGTCAAAGTAGTAAAAATTTTATGCTCAGTCAAGTAAATATCAATCATGACCTGTATTTATTTGATACGCGCTGTCTCTGTATCAAAACAGGTATCATCTGAGAAACCCAAATCTCCTCTTTCTTGTTTTTTTAGCAATTCTCATTGAAGGACGCGATGGTGGGTGGCGTAATATGGTGGAACTCCTTCATGATGCACAAAGGATAAGAAAAAAGAGACTTTGCGTAAGGTTTCGATACGGCGTATCATCATCTGGCCAATGATGATACGCCGCACCCTTTCTTACCCTTTGTCCCCTTTGTGCATCTCATTGAAGGATCCTGTAGCAAAAGAATAAGATACATCCAAGGCCTTCACCAAATTTATATGAAAATAAAAAATTATAATTAACCGTTTTCAGTGCTTAAAATAAAAATACAACCACTAAAACTTGTTGGTATCACATTGCGTCCTGTAATGAGTATCCCGGCAATATTTTCATGCCCAAGTCATAATTCATAGACATTCGTAATGGAACAAGGCTATACGTCATTGAATGGATGTCCATCCGAGCACGTGTCAACGGCTAGTAACGACTGCAAACGGCCATTACGCACGTGCATTTCTCCAATAGAAAATAATTGAGATCGTGATACGTTTTGCAGTAATGATTTGTGGGCATGAAAATGGTGCTAGGCTGCACCTCTGTACCTGTATATCCGATTTATATATTCGCCACCGCAATCATCGTTTATTTTGTGAACGTTAAAAATGCAATGGAGCCATTGATTTCAATAGCAAACGCATTCCTAAAAAAATCCTCATATTTATTTTTTGCTCCATTATATTAACTTTTGACTGATTTCATCCGTTATTTTTATTGGTCGGCAGAATAAAACAGAATTTTAGAAAAGTTTTTTATTCGATTTAAAAGTAAAAAACCGGATATCCCTTACTTAATTCAATTTAAATCCATTTAACCTCACATAATTGTATTGGAGTTGTTCGTGGTTGGTGTGAAATATAACATGATATTCATAACATCGATAAGCAACTTCATGCGTGGTCACAAGAATCAGTGGTATAATTATTAGCAAATCTCACTGGATATTGATTATTCGGTTTCAAATCCCAATCGAGTTAATTGATTTTTGTGACCGATTTCATGTCTTGTTTAGGGAAAGAAAGTGCATGTGACAGATGTTTTTATATATTTTCCTTGCATACTTATAATTCTATCTTTTGAAGTAAATCTTCCGGGCATTTTTGATTCCGTGGAAGAGATATTTAAGCTCAATTCACAGACAATAAGCTGCATTAGAGTCGTGTCAACGCATTGCCTGTTTTGGTTATGACAGGTATGCATTTAGGCTATGTTATCTTTATTCTATCCTGCCCATCTGCAATTTTTATTTCATCCTTTACACTTAGCCAATACCTGACAACTTGACTGTTGGTTTCCGAGTGCAGTATTTAAATGTTCAAGATATGATAGTTGTTTAATTATCCTCTTTATGTTTTGATTTTTTAATTTGGATTATTTATAATTCTTTTTTAACAGTATTGCTTCACAAGCTTTGTTTATTCACGCAACATATCGAAATCAGGGCACAAGAGTATCGCTTGTGCCCTGATTGCAATTGAGGCAAACACCAAAACCTCAGCATTTTTTTGTAAAAAAGAACTTTTTTGGTGCTTGGAAATGCGCTTGTAATCAATATCAATATCTTTTTTGTTTATTCCTCAACAGAAAAATACTTTTAAAATTTTATGATGCGGATGTTTTTCTTAACTAGAATGAATAAGATACGCAACGCTCTGAGGACCCGAAAATGTATCCTTGAATTCTTAAATTTCTCAAAGACAGCTTTAACAAGTCTAATTTTCGGAGAGATAATTAAATGGTATTTTTTTTTCATTTTATCAAAAACACAATTTGTGTGAAATATTTATGTTTTATTAGACATTATTATAAAAAGGTTGAATTGCACGTTTAGGATCAATAGGGATCTATTGTTTTTCATTTTCTCCTGCCAACGCAACGTATAACAAGCGAGAATATATTGCATACCTCTTATAACCACTTAATTGAAATTCATGAAAAAATCTCGTAAATAATTTTTTAACCATGATAATATTCAATTCCATTCATGCCTATTACCATGATAATTCACAAGTAAGTGAGTACAGTAGTAGTAATTTATAAACCTCACTTCTAGGCCTGTAATATGTTAAATCTTTTAACGAATTCATGCGCCTGCAATTTGCCAAAATATTAAATTCACAATTTCATTTTTGCACGTTTCAAGGGGTCACATGAGGCACATTTTTTAAAATATAGATGAAAAAAATTCACTGTGGCACATAATAGAGAACTTACTGGAATCCATGCTTCATAGTCATATTGTGCCAAAATACCTACTACGAAAACAATTGAGATTTTAAGTGAAAATTTCTCTTTGCAATTGTCTATTTTCCTCGGAGCCGCGCGTGGTGACGAAAACGTATCATGCCATTACGTTCTAAGCACTTCAGTTCGAAAAAAATACACGAGCGCTCGCCATATTTCTGATTCATTCCAGGCACAAAAGTAGTTATTTAGGTGAATCTGTGCTGGGGGAGCTGGGATGGTTGGATGGGAGATGGGCAAACAGGGCGGATGTAAAATAGAGCGCCTCAGACAATGGGATGGGAAATGACACATGTGCCCGCTCTTCCGGCCAAATGCACCTCCCCTTGTATTCGAGACAGAGATGGATCGAATGGGTTTTACTGCGTGCTTCCTCCATTCCAATGGCCTCGTGATTTACAGAATCATCTATACCGAAGACAGGCTGGGAATGAATCACTCATAAATCAATAGAATTATTGCCGATGCTGTTATAGTAAATATTAATTTTCACCACAGTAAAATGTACATAAATCTTCATTGAACATTTGCTAACATTTACGGTGTCATCGAGTCGTTTTTATGCGGCAATGACATCTATTGCGCTAAGGTCAGTTATAGAATTGATGAGTTTGCGTTCTGAATTTTTATCATAACACCCCATCATGCCGATTTGTAATAATATCTGCGGGACTGATTAGTTTACTGTTAAGTGTTGAATCCTGTGATAGTAATTGTTTTCACTCAGACAGTGAACAGCCGAAAGGGTATTTTGGAGTACGTATTCCTTTCGGAGTGAATGATCTCATCATTCACGAGAAGTTTGGCTAACATTTTCATATTATTTAATCTTTCACTATGATTCCATTCGTGGCCTTAGTGTTTTGCGTATTTAAGTTTTGCATACCTATCTTTCGCCTGACTAAAATGTGTTTCGGAGATGCTCATATTGATATCTCTCTGAACTGCATGTTTTGTATTCTGTTTGTCAGAAAAAAGGCATCTTGCCTCGTGCCCCAAGCAAATGACCCATTTTGTCTTTCCAAAACGCTTGGTAATTGGGGAATAATCACCACAGGAATTGTATGAAACGAGATTAACGGAGTCTTCCGGGATATGAACGGTAAGGAAGGAGTGGAAGAAATTAACTTCCTCCGAATACTTTTGAAGAATTTATAAAATAATTGGAGTATGTAGTCTCACAGTTTCTTTTGTAAAATGAGATACCTTTTCTTGAGAAATTCCCGAAAACAACCATCACACACTCATTCAAAGATTCAACCAGAAGGTTGGTTTGGATGGTGAAGATTAGAGCTCGCTCCGGACTTTGCCAGAGGCGTGTGATTTCTCTTATTCGTAGTGGGGGATTAGTTCCTACCCATGGGCTACCTCGCACTTCGAAAGTTTTAGAGTGGAGTGCCCAGAGGCTTGCCCTCGATTACCCTCGGTTCAAACCCACGACCCTTTGGTCAGGATCCAAGCGCTCTATCGATTATATAACCATGTTCCACGAAGACAATCGGAACGCCTGAAAAAATACCCGAAGGGAATGAACACTGAGCTGTTAGCAAAAATATACTTGTTGGTGAATATCTCCCTTTATTTCAATGCATTGTTAAAATGAGCTAATCACGTAATAAATATTTATTTACATTTCACTTATTTGGCTGATTAATTTTGCACATTGTTACTCCAAGGAGATTATGTAAATTTCGATCAGTTCATTGCTTCAAATTTTTGTGTGGCATTCCAGCAGCAGGTGTTTTATGAATTTAATTGATTAAAGCAGGCCCAGAAAATGGTATATCACTAATTAATTAATCAAAGGCCAGTGTTTGAACTATTTCATGTGAACGATGGCACTTGAAGAGGAATAAATTGCAATCACTGGGAATTGATGATATCTATTTCATTATGAGGAAATTGCCATTTAACCTTTTGCAGTTATCATTCGTCGCGCGATGTTATCTACCAAAACTCACAAGTAGGTTGGCACAAATTATGGAAGTGATAACAGCTGCTCTGCATGCTAAACCATTTCCATTTAAAGTGCATTATCTGTGACGCTTTTAATAACAATCAAATTATTTTAGGGGCATTAGCGTGAATGTTTGTATAAATTGATAGCAATATGTTTCCGCCGTTGAGAGCTTGCTTTATGAATGTAATTTGCCTCTTTTTTGCATTCCAACCATTCCCTTGTGCGCGTCAATGCAAAAATTGTTTGTTCAACAGAGTCGTGCATTCAAAGGCTACGTATGTATTTTTCATAGTTCTTTCTCAAGTAAATATTGAGTAAAAAAAAGGCCTTTATACCCTTTTTATCTGTATTCATTCTATAAAGTTTTTTCTCTTTGAAAGCTGAAAGTGAATTTGGATTCATATCAATAGTTTTGTCGAGTTTTCCTTTGGTATAATACTTCATCTGTACTAGAATTTAATGATGGTAAACCCGAAAAGAGTTATTGCTTGCCGTTTTCCTTGAAGCACGACAGTAATATTTTATGAATTGATAATTTACATGCCCTCAGAACGCCTATATTAATGGAGTGTTAAAGTAGGGGAGACAAAAATAGACTAATTCTTGCATTTTTGTTGAATTGAATAAATATGTACAAGCTAGAATTTAATTAATACAGTGGTTACCATCAGTCGCCATGGTTCACTGACAATAGAGACCCTAAACGTTATTCTTCACTCTTTGGCTGGGGTAAAATTGCATATAGGTATCTCTGTGCGCGAATTATTCGGAGAAGGCCAGACCTTATTAAGGGGAAAACAGGTAGGAGACACATGTTTTCCTCTCGAGGTTCCAAAGGGAAGGCCCTCACCATTATGGGAAGCTTTAATGCATCTTCAACTCTGTTCATAATGTTTTTGGCAAGTCTATATATAAGAGACAGGCGTTATGTTTTTTTTCGTATATTCTCCATGATTCGATACCAAAAACCACTGCAATTCATTAAAATTTGCTCACCTTACGTGCAACTACCAGATTGGAAGAAATATCCTTTTCTCATTATGAGAGAAAGTGGAGGAAGGGAATGATTGATATGCGTGAAGCAAAATGAGTTCGGATTCACCATCAATATCATTGCGGTAGTTAAATTTTCAATGAGAATTAAATGAATTTTCTGGAATAATTTCTCCAGTTTAGCATGTTATCTTCCGTAAATAAATACGGCGACTTCAAAATATCAACGGAATACAATTTTAGCTATGCATTTCAAGCTAACCCTGCTTTCTTTTCAACTTTTAATTCCAAGCCGAGTATATCCCACAGGATGTATCGTGACAAAGACAATCATCAATTGCCGAATCAATGCACAACGTCCCAGGCAAATAACACGTGGAGAGAATTCCCAATCTACTGGCAATACTTTGCCCAAAATAACTCATTTCCGAGAGCGAAACCTTCAAAATATGAAAAAAATTTTCCTCTCGACGCAAACATGAATGAAGCAAAGAAGACATCCTTTGAAGATGATTACAGGCTTCGTCGGAGTCTACGCCCTCACCTTGCAACCTTGGGGCTGAATGCTGCTTAATGGCGTTGCATGCAAAGACACGCGCGTGCGAGAAGGCTCTTATTACTACTACGACGCCGTAATCCGAAATGCGGGAAAACTCCGCTAATCACTTTCATTTTCCTCCTGCGTCCCTTTTCATTTCCTCTCCAATTTCACAGTCTGCCCATAATACCTCCCCTCCCACCCCACCTCCTCCCGCCCCTTCCCCTCAAATCCCCCCTCCCGCATGCTCAGCTTCAGAAGCCACGATGCGATGGGTCATCTTTATCCCATTTTCTAAAGGTGGCCTCCCACGATCATCTCATGAGCACTCGATTATTATTCAATCGATCAGAAGTGTATTAGACTGCACTTTCGATTACACTTTACCATTGAGGCGATTAGTTATCTAACGATTTGATCTTTGGATTATTCTTCCTTATAGAATGATCCTCAAAAATCGTTAGAACATTAATAGCTTTGCTTGGTTTCGCTATTTAGTGGGCCTTCTTCGCTTCTATATCGTTGAAGTGTTTTTCCCCGTCCCATCCCTTCCGTGCCTATCCTTGCGCAGATGCGTCGACGGGCTCCTATCGCGGCGGCGCCTCTTTCCTTTTTCCTTAGTCTCCAGCCCCTCCCCGGGTGATCGGGCGTATAAGCCACTGGCTTGGTTCCCGGCCCCGGTGTGTTGTACCCCTGAAGGGTTCACCTTGAACCCTCATACTCTCTGAGGCAGTTAGTCCTAACATCAAGCCAGATCCCACTCCTAATATGGTTTGCATCAAAATCTTTCTAGTCGCGCATTGGCAGCGCGATTCATGATGCGTGTGACGCTAGAGGTTCAGGGCCATCTGAGACTCCACATGAGAATGCTTTGATGCTAGGACCAATATTTTTCGCGATGAAAAAACAGTCCTTAACACTCCTGATTACACCTAATCCCACGTGCATTGCACACAGCAATCAACATTACGTAGCTATGAGCTAGCTATTTCGCGTAAATGGTCATAACAATACACAAGGTACCTATAAAAGCACCATAATTAATAGCTGGTAGAGCTTAGCATAGAATATTTCCCCGACTAATAGACGCGCATGCGCAGAAGCTCTTTGACTGGTGGAGGTGGCTATTCTGGATTGTAAGAACCCATTAACCTTCTCGTATTGAATAAAACTTTTCATGCGTATCCAATGAGTCTGATGACTAGTTATTTAATTGTACCGTAGTAACTCGTTATTTATTTATTAAATTAAATTATGAAAATTAATGCTGATTTCATCAACGTTTAATCCAAATATAAGGTATCGGACACGTTAAGCACGCAACAGCTATTGCTATTCAATCCTCTTACAACAAATGTCCTAAATAGCCAGATGTCTTAAATAGCCAGAAATAGTAATAAATGCCAGCAGACCACTCATTCTAATGTTATATACTGTAAGGTTCGGACTCACCCGATAATCTATCACTTGTAACCTTTCATCAGTTCTGCATCTTCAGTCAAATTCAAAGTATATTTCGCAAAATATTATGAGATAATCTCATGAGAAATGCTGAAGAATCATACACACAACATCTTTGGTCAGCGAACCACCACACACGTGGGTAACCGCTACTCCAGAGTCGGTAAGTACGTTTAAATTTTCCCACGTTTCATCATTTCAACAAAAATACCAATGTTGAACTAATGAAACATATCTCCCCTCATAAATGTGAACGTCAAGAGTAGGACAAGAAGAGGAAGGGTTACCAATTGTATCTCCTAAGAGAGACAGAATTTGGGCCATAAATACATAAAGGGATAAGAACAATTGGAACAGGTAAGAAGAAATTGTCGCTAATACGACTAATTTTTCCTGCAGTTTCCCGTAAGTACTAAAATGTACATTCTCCAAAGCTGAGGGGCAAATAAAAAGTGAAAATTTCACCAGCAATTAATGCATTTGCAAAAGCTAGGCTTAGTTCCGATGAGAAGGGAGAACCTTCACCTTTGTGCATGTTTACTATACGCAGTTACGCTTCACCTAAGTTAATGTCCTTAACGAAGCGTAAATTTGATTGAAATGCTACTCCTAATAAAATTTTTGGTGGCCGTCCAGCCGATATTGATAATATTAGGGTATAATTTTGAATAAATATTTCCCTGAAGACGACGGCAGACTCAGCCTCAGCGAAACGCTAAGACCGATTACCCATCACCACATACAGTAGGAAACCCGAGAATTATTCCTTCATACAATACGCCGGGAAAAACTCAAATTTTAAACGGCTATTTTGTTAAATAAAATAATTTCGACGGAAGCATTAAAGTTGCACCTACGCAAAGGCTGCGTCGGTGTCTCTTTACCCAGTCTAGGTTATGACAACGGCGATGTCAGTGAAATCAGATATGACTGAATACTGCTTATCAAGTGGTCACGCAGGAGTGAATTGTGAGGTAGATAAACCAACCAGTTTGCTTCGCATTATTTATAAGCCTAAAAAGTGATTCCTTTCGATAAGATAATACGAGATTACAAATTACAAGCAAATAATCAAGTGGCATGATCGTGATAAGAGTTGAAGCCGGAATCTGTAATCAAAGCAGGCGTAATCATTGAATCTGTTTGATGGCTGCCGAACGATAAAATGAAAGCAGATTTGTGAGTTAAAATTATCGATCTTGGCTTACCAAAATTGGAATTGAGAAAACGTGGAATTATTTCCCGTTTGCGAATACCTTATAATATACGTACCCTGTGAATGCAGTCAGACTCACTTAAACAGAGAATTAAATACATAATTTTCTTTCTATATAAATATATTTGTAAGAAAATCTTGCAATCTTTACCTTAAATGGAAGAATTTATGCCTACGTGCTGATATAGATGTATTTCAATGTCACTACCTCCTGTTACTAGATTGATGCACAATTATAGCTCATTGCTATAGCCATTTAATGATCCGTATGTGATTACAATTCATGCCTTATTTATTTAAAAAATATTTATGTTGTGGACAAATTTTTGAGACGCCTAATGAAGTAACATTTTTTAACGTGTAATCAGAAATATTCAAATAAAATAAACACATCAACATGGGGTATTATTCATCTCAAATTTAGCGGACATAAATTTAACTAAAATATATTCAATATCAATAGGACATAATATGGATTTTAAAAACAGCATTTGCAAAACAATGCACACATTATAAATGATTGAATTTAGCATAAAAAAATTACGTTTAAAAGCTCATCTTAAATTCTCCCTCCCAAATCCGCAATTCATGGTACCTACGCACATTTCGTGGTAATCCAGATAGATAATAGGGTGGTTTCCTATTATTTGTTATTGCCAAAATCGAAAGATTATTACTCCTGAAGTGCGAATTTCTCACTTTTTGATTTTTAAATGACGATAGCGACGGCTAAGTATGAATGCTGGGAAAATCCCGTGTGACGTCATTCTGGTTCCCGCTGTCACAAAGTGAGGTGACCTTGGGGTGAGGATGTGTGCGCCGCTGAGATGCAGGCTGCTAACAGGTAGCAGAGTACGCTGCTAGCTGGTAGCGCTTGGCTTATATAAGGATTATTATTCCCCTATCAAACGAAGGAAACTAAATCCAAACTTGGGTATTTTTAATGTGTGATTATTAAGAGATGTTTTCCGGAGCTCTGTGACTCATGCATGCATTGGTTATCTCAGACGATGTAAAAATCCTATCTACTCGTATAGAAACTAGTTCCCTGTGACGTCACGTGGAGTGGCATTGCATGGACGTCAATCTGGCCTTTTTCAAATGAGGATAAAATTGACCCTTGCCATTCGTCTAAACCGGTATTTCTAAAACCAAATAATTTGTATATTATGAATACAATAATGGTGGGTAACGAATCGCAATCAATGCCTTTCGTTTTCTTTGATGAGGAAAACTACCCTATTATTGTCGTTTCATTAGATTTTAAATAAATAGATCAGCCAAATTACAGATTAATGCTATCAATTGAGCTCCTAATTTCACCTTCGTGTGGTACTGTTGACCACCTTGGCTTATAAATCGTAAACAATTTAAAAAAATAGAGACTTTGTGGGGATGAAATACCGCTGGTTAGAGCACAAATGAGTCAAGCTGAACTTGATACTGAGCTAAAAGAAAAGATCTGCTGTGTTCACCAAAGGGGAAAGTAACGATTCATTACGCAGTAAACTACAGAAGCTTTATCTGCGCGGTCGACTTACAGATGGTACCCCAAAAAAATGTAGACTGCTGATGTTTTCATGGGAAAGCCGTAGCTAACCGCACGCTGAGGAGGCTGGAAATTGCCTAAGGTAGCTCATCTAAAATTCATCTACAAGCCATAAAACACCGGATCCAACGCTAGCAAAGGTAGAAGAATCAAGGCAGACGTGAAACGCGAAAAAGGATGATGTTATGGTCATATCAAAGAAAAAATTCGCTCCAGCATGCTTTGAAAATTTCATAAAATACTCTTACCCTTCAACAAATGGCCGCTGGGCGAACGAATTTTGACTCCAGCTTAGGATGCCCGCAAAATTAAAGCTTCAAATCTGTACTAACTGAAGAACTGATAAAAAATTGTTTCCACAAACACTTTGAAAGAGGGCTAGAAGATTAAGTAAGTTATCTTTCATGAGATTTCATCCCAGTAATGCCTAAAACCAGAGCGCAAAACGATGATTAAAACAGCAAAAAGGAAATAGCTACGAGAGATAAAAAAAGCTAGTGAGTGCCTTACACCACTATAATCATAAACGAGATGATACCATAATCCGAGGAAAAGAATAGATGGTTATTTGATTAAAATCATGGAAACAAAGGGTCTACGAATGGCATGAAAATGCCAGAGATGTAAGTCGAAACGGAAATGTAGCAGAATCAGAAAATAGAACCTTACACCTCTGATCACTGCTATTGTCTTACTATCTCAACCTAATCTGATTGTGAGTAGGTAGGTACATAAGTGGAGTTTACCGGAAAAGCTATCAGTGGTTAAGAAATTTAATTGTATTAATGAAATGATTTTGCCTGAAATTCTGGAAAAATACATAGCAAACTATATAATATTCTAATAATACATAAGATATCTAAATAGAGATATTTAACTATAGTTAATGTATAGTAGTCGTACTGAATGTCTTTCACTGAATCAACCCGCATTGTATTAAAACTCGTTACTGCATCTAAGGTCCATTAAGGATATGAAAATCCTGATAGTCATAAATAATAGGGTTTCTTTTATTAATTTTACGTATTTCATTAGGTCTATACATCAATATCATTGGCACCCTATGCCCACAATCTGATTTTGGAAATATAAAATATAAAAAATTAAAACTCAACCATCTTTAAAGCTCTCTCCTGAACAACTTCTATGTTGTTAACAGCTGAATAGGAAGTATAAGATCCAACTAAATAAGAAAACAAAGTATGTTCAGAACGGATTTTCAATTCCAAGGAATGCAAATTTAACCAAAAAGCTAAGAGCCGGTGTGGAACATTGTTATTTTAACCTCCCTCACTGAAATATTGACCCTAAACGGGATAAGTTTCTAGAGCAAAGATAATAAACATGTGTACATTAATGAAAAGTTTCGGCGTGGATAAGTTTGAATTACGGAGAACGAAGCTGCTGTTGGTTCAAAGTGCTTCCATGAATGGTAATTATATTCCTCTTTCGGCGAGCTACTTTTAAAACCCATTTTTTTCTCTCTCAGAGAAGGTAGGTATACAGCATAGAAACTTTAAGTTATTTTTTTTTTATCTTTCGATACCGAAAAGTGCTCAACTCATCTCTCGGCTCATCCAACGCAATATTTGTTTAAAAACTTCTCCTCCCTCCCATTTGCTGATCAAAAAGTTTTTCCACCCCTGCCCCTTTCTTTTCGTCCGAGAAAAAAGTAGCCTCGGCGGGCGAGAGCATACAAATCCGATTTTTTTGTGCAAAAATGAAGTCCGACACTCCCCTCCTTTGCCTCTGCGAGGGGAGAGCGTAAGATCAGAGGATGGAGAGGCGCTAGGTCCACGGACACAGTCTCGAGTGGTGGTGGAGGAAAGGAAAATCAATCCCCATGGGGAACTTTATAATGATGTGTCTTCCGAGAGCGTCAGAGAATCGAAGTTGAGTGGGGAGGAGATGCGGTGTGCTTGGGTGAGCGGGAAAGTTTCCGGCGGAGAAGAAGACGAGACGGACGGGAAAGCGCTAAGTTTCTCAATCCGCTCCATCCCTTTCCATCCAAGCTTTCCCTCTGATACAACTCGCGGGACCCCCCGCCGCCTTTTCGTCGCATCTGACGACGCGAGAGCCGCAGACACCTTAATGGGAACGAGAAACTGTTTTTCTCAAGTTATATCACGAAATCCGCAGTTTACCTCGTGAGGCAGTAGAAGAATAAATCGTTTATCCTCCAGTACTACGACGGTTTCATCCAAAATTGCTCTGATAATCAACGAAAGGTGTTTTTAGACTCTATTGCAGACGAACTAAGTAATCGTTCCCACTCTATTGGAGCGCATACAGTTCCATTGAGTTGTAGCCTTCAAAATATCAATTTGTAGTTCAGATATGTAAGGTTTGTAATTTTGTCCAAATAAAATTTCATTAGCTATAAAGACTAGAATTTTTCCCTGAAATATTTTGGGAATTACTAGAAAAAACTACGTTGAATCCACTGTTTACTTTGTTGTATGTAATCCTAAAAATGTTCAACTACATCACCTATTACCATCTGCTATATAACTCAATATTTTTTATAATAATTTTAATTCTTAATCAGATTGAAGCTCCTGAGGTCACGACGTTCCGATAACCTGCTCTACATTTTTAAGGAGGTTCAAATATTGCTCTGAAAATGGGCTATATCCATATTGTCTATCTAAATGTTCAAGAAAAGTTTCAAGGGGAAACGTTTCCCCTATGCGAGGGGAAAAGTTAGCTGAGTTAATGCGTTCACTACCTGCAGAAATCGCAAGTTTTCTTGATAACCCATTAAACGGTCGTAGGGAACAAATTCAAAGGTTTATTACACAGGGTCAGAGTAGATACTTAACATTAGGTTTATTGGGTGGATATCTAAAAAGGCGACCTTTACCTTTTGAAGGTATGCCATTTCATTCCTTCTTCTTACCTTGTCTATCAAGAATTTTATTACAGCGACAACGGACAACAACGGAAAAGGAAGGAAAAAAGTGAATGATAGATAATAAAATATGGTTCTAAGTAATTAATATCTTATAATCTTAGGAATGATGTTAAGACCAACAATTTAACCTCATTTATTATCCAAAGTATTATTTCACGTACAATCCGAGCAAAATCCTTGAGCTTGAAGCCGAAATTTGACGAAAGGAGGAAATGTATGCCAGTAAGTCGACCTCAGCTGCTCTCAACCAAGGTTCTGTGATAAACTAATATACTGTATTCTCTGAGAATGTTGATAAAATTAATTACTCAAGCAAAAAATAAGGAAAATGAGGTCAGAACGGTTGAGTTCATCAGACAGAAGGAAGTAATGTTACCAGAAATTCACTTTCAAGTTTTTCATATTTATTAATTTGTTCATGTTTCAAAATGTATTAGCACCTTTATCCTTACGTCTCGATCAGCTAAGGATAAGAACTAATTTCTAAACTGAAGGTAAATGTTTTTGTCAACACATTCAAAAATACCTCAAATATTTACTTTTTAATCAGAAAATAGGCAGTAAATATTATTATTCTCAATGAAAATATTATTGACCATGGCATAAAATTCTAGATGGATTGCTGTCTCCACAAGAAAATTAAAGATATGCATTAGGGTACCAAGGATATCAAAGGATACCTCTACATTCATGCAGGCTGCTTGCACCACTGGAATTGTTATGTCCATTAACTTTTCAGTGAACTCAAGAACATGAGAATCCATTAACTAATAACATACGTTCTACTAATTTTCGCTGCGATTTTACCAACTTCTGGCTCTCCGAGTTCCCGGAAACACGTCGTGCTGGAAACTAAGTAAGCATATTTATGCAAATCATCGATCCTGAGGGTAACACCAACATGAAAAATGAAAAACGAAGCCATAATTGAAGCCATATTAGAACCTGAGGATAGGATGTGAGTTAATGATTTGGATAATATATGACGTAAAATATATGACCCCAAGCAGGTGGCCATCTTAGCTTAGTAAGATACGAATTTCATAGAACCATATTTGATTCCTTAGAAACGTATTTTATCCATACTTGGTCTTCATTTTTTGCCTTCCTCTGCTTGCCAAACTGATAGACAAATACATTACGACGCGAGGCGACAAATATTCCAAACCCCATCAACGAAGCGGATGGATTTTGAGCCGCATTTTTTCTTTAGTAACTTATACAAGAGATAGCATATAGGATGGTGAAGACGGCTTATTCATGCATGAATAACTGAAAATGATATCTGGAATGCAAAAGAATATCCAAGATTCCTATGAAAGCATCAAGTTGGCAAAAAATGTAGGAAAACACATCGGGAAAACCTCTGAATGAAGGTGAAAGTGAAAAAAGTAAAGGAAGCGAGATAGTAGAACATTGAGAGGGAGAATGAAGAACAGTGGCATAGTATGGAGAAAATGGATAAGAAAATCAGCAACGCTCCGCCGGCAT
Source organism: Ischnura elegans (assembly GCF_921293095.1). Taxonomy (NCBI): domain Eukaryota; kingdom Metazoa; phylum Arthropoda; class Insecta; order Odonata; family Coenagrionidae; genus Ischnura; species Ischnura elegans. The sequence continues at coordinate 27,513,372 of NC_060246.1, forward strand.
CTGACTGCTGCAAGATTCCCTCGGCTGGCATGGCTTTTGGTAGCTGGGAAGGGACAGAGAATTTCGTGGGAGGAAGAGATGTAGAGAAAGGCAGAGGATGAGGGAAGCCGCGGTGCGGTCGAATAATGAATGATAGATGAGATGGTTATGCAGGTTAACGGTGGAGGGGATTGTAGAAGGCTAGTAGGGCTGCACAGAAGGAAGCCAAGGGGCACAAAAACCCAGGAAGCGGTGCCTCCGGAGGGGGCAGAGGTCAAGGGAATAGCAACCAGTCAACTTAAATGAGATGCCGAGGAATTTTCGGGAGATTAGGGAAGATTTAAATATAACTCGGTTGAAGATTGATGACGAAACTCATTAACCAATGGCGAAGAGAAAAATGAATTATTATGGGGTGGTCAAGACCCTTAAAATGCCTTTTTTCCTTGAAATTACACCATTTTTATTTTTGCATCATTTCGGAAAACATTGCTAAGGACAAATTTTGGCTGTATGGGCAATAAATTTTTGGAAAAAATCACTTTTTTCATAGAACAACAGGAAAAATATTTAAAAAATCAAATTGCTAATAAAAGTAGTATAAAATTTAGAACATATCCCTGAGACCAGTCTCATCTGGACTAGATGTAATAATAACAATCTATGTCAAAAACTGACTTTAAATTAGTGTTGCGAGCCGTCAAGAAAACTTAAGCATGACAAATTCACCGCCTGCATTAAACGCACCAATGGGGGGTGGCAAATATTAAAAAAATACTCACAAATGTTCCACTCGAAATTTTAGCCTAACTTTTCAGACAGTTAAAAAAATTGAGGTTCACTTGAAACAACACAATTTTTAATAAAATATAATAGAAAAAACTATATTTCCGTAACGAGTAATCACAATGTCCACCAAAGTAAAGAAAGGTGAGTAGAGCAACATAAATACCGAAGCGAGAGTATACTGACATAAGTTAATTATTGCCATACCAAGTGAAATGCGCTGTTGTCTAATCATATTACATGTTGAGTGACGATATAAATGATTCAATTAGCTATTCATGCAAGAGACAGCGATTAATTTAATAAAATATACTCACAACCAACTCTTCAATCAAAACACTCAAGTATAAAGTTCAGACCAAACTGAATAGCAATCAAATTTTAAACACTTTTGCACCTTAAATTATCACGGGAATCGTGTTGGCGTGGTGGCTAGTGCGGTCTCATAAATTTCAACCTCATAATATCGCCCCACTGCAACTCAGCCAACACAGAATAGACTCAGCCTTTAGCCTCGAAAGGCTATCGACCCGTTTTCGCTGTAACTCCCCACTTCGAGAGAGAAAGAGAAAGAGCGACCGGAATGCCGAGGGTAGGAAGGCACATGCTTTGATGGTCGGTGAACGAAATGATATTTTCTCTCCGTCGTAACTGAATGCTTTTTCAAAACTCGATTTCACAAACACCGAAACTACGGGGCAGTGTCGCAATTGGCAAATAAACCTCCATTATTTATTCAAAATCTCGGTGACGCACAATCTGATTTCAAGGTTGACACATTTGACCGGATCGATCGAGAGAGAGAGAGAGAGTGACAGCTTTAAGAGGAGAAAAATACGCTATGAGAAGAAAATTGGACATCTGCTGCCAAGCAAAGGTTTGCCAAATGTATAAGAAATAACCATCTTCAACGTAGAAGTATTGACTAATAATTAGGCTCTTCAGAATTTAAAGAAGTCCAGAAACTTCGGGGTGGAAACCTTGAAAGTAGCGTCGTAACGTTCATTATCGGCGCAGGGAATCGGTAAAAATCAGGACCATCAACTACTGCCAGCAATTTCTGAGCATTCCTTTTTTCAAGGAAAATATCTAAACTAAGAGAGCTTGCCAATAATTGATTAGTTATTTAAATCCTTTCTTCATATCTGCATGAAAAATTTGTATGATCAAAAAAATAATTTTCCGCGGGCGAATTCGTTATAAAATATTGTAAAAGCATGGAAATTCAAAAAAATCTCTGAATCTAATACGAATTCCATACTCTCCGCGGAAGGCTGAATCCAGAATATTCTGTATCCACGTGAAGTTTGAGGTCGTGCTAAATTCCATCTTACGGTATTATAGGCAAAAAAACATTAAAATTTTCTTGATTACTAAATTTACCCTAAAAATCTTCAAGCAGATTTTTCACCACATTTAGGTTTCATGTGAAGACCCGAATTATTTCGACTACTCTCTAACGATACAGGCAAAAAGCTTGAATAACTTTACGAGTGATGTAAAAGAAAAGACAATGCGAGCCATGTTCTGCAAAAAGACATTGATGCCTCGAGAACAAACGCTAAAAATTTTCAGAGGTCTCCATGCTCTGGGGAATACGAGTGAGGATTATAAGAAAGAAGTTTTACGTAAATCAGACTTAGCAATTTATTTGCTTATTGCTTTTCGTTTTTAAATCCAAGAAATATTTTATTTACTCAGATTCTCGAATGACTAATGTTAATGGTCGCGTCATAAGAAAAAAATCATGAAAAGGTATGATTAATGTACATTAAACTTCCCCCTCACCAAACTAGGGAAATATCTGTTGTCTAGCCGAATGGAACTTAATGCAAAGATCTAATTTATTTTCTCGTTGTTGAACGTGCCTTCGAATTTTATTTTTTATATGCAGGTCTTTCGATCGTCTACATTCCGGACCATTCAGATTATATGCATTTTTGTAGACTCGAAAATAAATAAGTTAAAAATCTTGTGTGTCCGTACCGACCTTAAAAAATTAACATATTTTTAATTAGGAATATAACCCATGGTAAAGGCGGCATAATATTTTTAATCGCGATACCTTACCTTTATTGATACTCTTTTTACTCGAAAACTGTTCACTTTTAGGGAATCTACTACTAAAATGAGTTTCAAATAATCTTTTGCTGCCGCACGGATCTTAACGCCATGCTCGGATTTTTAATCTTCGCCTTAGTCAACGTGTCAGATGCTCCATTCTTACTCTGAAGTCAGACGCATCGTATTTTTTTTTCTGAAAAAGCCAAAATTATTTCCCTACCTTCTACTGTCGACCATTTACACTTACCTTGAACAAATTGAAGGAAACAAATATGTAAACGTAGTCTCAAAAATCACCTAAAAATACGATTTTTTTCCTCCACGGAGTATCCACTGGCTGGCGTCTGCCAGGGCCCGAGAGTCATCATGGCGGAGGAGAGCACCTGTTGAGAGTCATGGGGGGGGGGACCGGGGACAGGAATGAGCGAGGAAGAAGCACGTATCTGTGGAAGGCCATCAGAAACCACGCCTCGTGCCACCTGTAAGCGCCACGGACGACGAGTTAACCCCAACCATAGCCCTCCCCTCCGTCCACTCCCCTTCATGCAACCTCCGTCCCCCCGTTCTCCCCGGCACTAATACCCGGGCCACTCGCCTCTCCAAGTCTCAGCGTAAAATATACAAGACAGTGCGCATGGGCTTGAATGCAGAAGGCCAAGATGCCCCTCACGATCACGTGACCTCAACCACCTCCCTCTCTGCCTGGTGAAAATGCTATTAGGAGGCACATAGCTTTCAATTTAGTTTGCGTAGTTGATTTATTTATCTATATCACGCACCACCAAAAAAATACTGTTTAGCCTTAACATCGGGGTTAATAACATTTAACAATCAAACGTTCACAAAAATCCATGCCCTGGATAAGGGTCACTTACGCAGGCGGGACTCGAACCCGCGACCTTTGCTTTGGCGAGGACTTTTCTCCGTCACCACCGTGGAGGGCAAAAGTGTTTTATTGTAACCTAAACTATTATTATTATTAATATTATTATTATTAATATTATTATTGTTTCAAATTCCTTTACAAACTCTTTAATTGGATGGTTTATTTAATTAGTCTGGAAAATTAAAATGAACGCATAAACTAAAATTTCTCCGATTGAACGAGTAATACAGGAGGTGAATGACTTGTACGACGGAAAAGATATTATAGAGACCACTCATAACTTCGGATATTTTGCCTGTCGGAGACCACGACGTATCCAAGGCATCCGGCAATAAGGCAGACTCGCGGCCAATCGGAGCGCTTGGCTCAAGGTTTCCGTAATTTAGAAATGAATTCGTTTTCGATTAAAGCATCATTAGTAATTTCGGTTCCTCAGCTAGCTAGCCAGGGTTAAAATTCCGATACACAATTTTTCTCCAGCCTGTACACCGTGGTATGCATTCGTCTAAACCATCTGCTACTGCGCAGCAAGCATCCCCCCAAACTACCCCAATACGGCATCTTTCTGCAAAACCACCAACCCTGGCGCCGGCGAGCTTAAAATAGCCCGAGTCCCCAGGTCACGGGGGCGGGACCCGAGAGCAGGGAAAGGCCGCTTGCGGAGGGGAGGGGGAGAAGGTCGAGAGGGATGGGAGAGGGGAGGATAATAGAGGAGTGGGGGGTGTGAAGGCGATGGAATATTTATGTTGAGGAGGTTGGCCCGATAAACGAAGCACCTTAATGCCATTTGATTCGTGAAATGCTCTTCTAAATGTTTTTCGACAGACGACCGAAGAATATCACTATCCATGCTATATTTTCCATCAATTTTTTACCTTCACATGAAATCAGCATATAGATCTTGTCTTATCATCACATTATACATATAGGCTCACATCGAAAAAAATTCAGCCATCTAAAGGCTGGTGCTAAAACTGTTTGATCTATTAAATAGTACATTGATTTCATAAAAATGTTAATATTATTGTCATACTATAATTAGCTTGACAAAGCAAAGCTTAAACTTGTCACCGGACTACTTTTTGAGTCAAATGCAAACTTTAATAGAAATGAAATAACTTAAGTGACATGAAATTGTTGGCACGATCGGGTCATATAGTTGTAATTGGTGTTAGCTAGAAATTAAATTACTTATATACATTCTCTCTACCCTAGTAACGCTCGTTTGACTCGGCGGGTATTGTCCTCGATAGGCAAAACTTCTTTCTTAATTGGCACTAAAAACATATTTGTTTTGCATTACTCATTCAGGGTCTGCCTCAGTAAGAGGACTCATCAATACTGCTCGACCGGTCTATTTTGGCGATAGACTACTCCCTTAAAATTTAGGATTTCGCCTTCGAATTGCCAGGCCATGTAACATAGACCTTGTTCGACAAATTTCTTTATCTCGGGCGGAAATTCTTTCTCGGTATTATTTCAGGCGCAATTTTTCATACTTGAGAATTATTTAAATGCTTTTAAAGGTCTACTCTCCATTTCCTGATAAATTAAAAGTAATATCTGAAGTTATTAAAGGAATGATACGTCTCCGTGGAAGACAAAATGCGACCGGTCGAGAAGTAGGAATAAAGGAGGAGGAACGTATTTTATTAATTTTTTACGGTACGTATTTCGTTAAATGCAATTAAGTTTTTTGAATAGAAATGGAGTTATAACACCTGCCTAACGTTAAAGACCAACACCCGTCCAAAAAGGCGGGTTATGCGTTCCTATTTTATCTGAAACAGTAACGCATGTTTATCCAGAAAATTTCTATACTACTTCTATATTATCTCTGGATATTTTGATGTTTTAGTCAGTATATTTATGTGTTTAGCATTCTTTACTACACTTTGCATGGAAATTGGCAGCGTATCTGCCATACCGAGTGTGAGTGTAGAAGAAGAAGATAGATGTTATGTACTGTTTAGAGAATGGCGGAGGGGGGATGAGAGCCGAGATTCTGAAGATTGGATTGGTTAGGGGAGTATTAGCGGGGGGAGGGGGAGAGGGGACAGGGAGGAACTAATGTAGGGCATGTTTAAAGGGATGAAGACGGAGCATGCGCAATTCGTATCGGAGGGGGGGGGGATCATATTGCGAATCACGAACAGAAATATTGGATGGATGGGGTGGGAGGAGGAGGATGGATGTTTATGGGGGGGTAGTTTTTAAGGAGGCTTCAATGTCTTCCACTCCAGTCATAACAGTTGTAAACGATGGAATAGAAATTAATCATGCTTGAGGGAAATTGCAGAGTATCAGAAAGTGTACGTTTAGGTTAATGTATAATATCCACTTGATGTTTTACTAGATCGCGAGTCCTCTTGAATTTGAAATATTTTTAAAATAAAAGTCAAAGAAAAAGTATGATTCCAACGCAAATAACAAGGTAATAGTATTTATTGGCGCAAAAAATGAAATCACACAAACATTCAATAACGTCGCATGAATAGAGAAAACAAAAATCTGACAAATTGTAAAGAGATACTCGTAAAAACTGTTAATGGAAACTGTATCATTCAGTAACTTTGAAGCGTATCCTCTACCGTGTAAGTAATAACGGTTGAAAAATACCCAATCAGAGATTCGTTATTGGCTCATTTGAGATTTCATGCACAAACCATTTGAAGAGCTACAGATAGGAAAAATATATGCCCATAAAATATAGGTATGGTAAATTGCTCCTTATATAAATGTATTGAATATTTAGCACTTACAATCTAATTTCCTTACTACACGAGCTGGACTTGGTTGGTGACAATCAACCATCAAAATATTTATAATGCAACCCATTTGCTCGGAGTTTGTGTCACGGAATGCATGATTGGGCACCAGTATAAGGCCAGAATTAGAGAAAATGGTCCTAATCGATAGGCATGCACTGATGAGAGGGCAACCGCATGTCAGGCTGGGTTAGTCAATCAAGTCATAATGTAAATTTTTCATCGATTTCGTGCCCTTCTCCACCCTAATTTGGGTCCCATCTACCATGCAGACTACGAATACTCGTATTCCTTCGTCGGATTCCTATAGGTTAAATCCATGATATCTAATATATCTACATACGCTCTTTTGACACACAAAATATTTACTGCCGCGCAAAATGCTTTATTTTTATAAGCCATACATTTTTGTTCGCCATTTTTGAAATCAAAGGTGATGAATTACCAATAAAATTAACTCTGAAATAACGAAATTGTATCATTGACGTCCATTTTCATTAAAAGTCTCCATTCTGTTTCAATTAGAAACTTAGAGATGAATTAGTTACCACTCCATCAAGACCACGAGCAATGAAAAGGGAAACACGCCGATAACTTAAAATTATGTGCAGCATTCCAGCTTCACACCGAATTAGTTTCTCTCGTGTTTGGATGAACGACTGAGTGCAAGAATTCTGTCAGTTCATGTATCCCTGAGAATGACAACTTAGTTGTTCATCATAACGCCGGAGACTGCGGGGAGAACGATCTGTTATGAAACCTAAGAGGTGAGTTCACTCGCATGATTTTCCGAGTACGCTTGCAGTGATTCAACTACCGACAAACTTCGATTACTGTAAGTGCTCCTGGGGAGGAAGGTGCCTTAGGGTTGCAGATGTTTCTAGCTACATTCTTGTTATTTGAGTATCGGCATCTCTGGAATAATGTAAAATAGAAATTCCACTGCAAACTTCTCATCGCCTTGTTGATTTAAGGCCGTTGCATTTCATAATCCCAAATTAACGAGCAGAAGATAGTGAGTGAAATATACCCATGCATATACTTGAAATACGATAGTTTTCTTCATTCATTGCTACTGAGTGGTAAGCAATCATGGTTAAAGATGCGCTATCATGGAGATGAATAAACTGCTGTACTACTCTAGCGGTTTTCGGTCGTATTGGATAAATAAATAATTCAATTTGTAAATTAAACCATTACAGCCTTCAGTTCTGAAGGTGAGAGTTCGTGTGAAACGAAGTGAAAGAGTGAAACAACTTTTTTTACTACCAAAACTTTTATTTACTATCGCCAGCCTCGGTGGCGACGCGGGCGGGGTAAAGTTTCGCCTACCAAACAAGAGGTCGCGGGTTCGAGCCCAGTCAGGGTAGGTTGCCACTCTCAAGTGAATGGTTGCTTGTGCACGTGTAATTGTTAAAATTATTTAAAACCCCGATGTGAAAAGCCAATGTGCTGTTTTCGGTGGTAAGGAAATAACAAAAAAACCGTTCTACCATATTATTATAGATAAGAATCCGTTCTACCAAACAATCATAAATAGAATAATTATCACCTTCCAATCATCTGAACGGTGTTGAAAATGCAATTTAATGCTTCAACTGTTCCAATTAATAACGTGTTCATTGTTGTTGTTTTACTTTTGACAATGAGTTACTTAAGTGAATAAAATGGAAAGTCATTACTTGAATCGGTAGTAAGTTCTTATTGACCCTGAAGTCCACAAAATCTATACATGGATATACTAGTTTGAAAAATCCATTCGGTGACAGTGAAACAAGTCTTTACGAAATCTTAGCAAGTCTTATTTTTATTGTCATACCATTTCCTGTCCAAGATCTACTACTGCTATGTACCTCCAGAGTTCCAAAACCAATTCCATAAAGTGCTAACATACAATGTTGACAATTAAACAAATATCAATGTTTGATAAACGAACTCTATACTTGCGCCCTTTAATTAAGTTCGATATGTTTTGCTAAGCATGATATTTAATAGTAAGGATCGACGACGAATCATAGAAACAATAAAATTCAGAAATAATGAGTACGTGCTTTTACAAGAAAACTATCTCATCTGAAGTGAATATTTCCGAGAAAACACAACACATTTAATGACAAGACAGAAGGAAATCTATATATTTTCAACTAATTCTTCAATTAACAAATTAATGCATGCACAAATATATAAACTCAAAAAAAGGGGAATTACCGCGTCAAGATATTTAAAAACTTTTTCCACGCTCCGACACCACAAAACAGATCTCTACAAATGTTCTAGAAGAGGTTATGAGAGAAAAATACACAACAGCTGGTAGTTGAATACTACAGTGGAGGGCAAAATCACTATGGCGATCGTATCCTGCTCGTAGCCATTGAATATTGAAGAATGCAATAGAGGGTATCAATGCCACATTGAGGAGTAAGTAATACGGGGTGTTCTGGAAAATGAATGTGCAAATACACTGACGTAATTGGATGCTCCTCCTCTTTGCTCGAGCAAGGTGTTCCAGAAGCGAGAGAGCCAGGGATCTCTTTTCCTTATTGCTGAAAGGTGGAATTTCCGTCTACACAGGTACACACAATCCGGCACCACCAAACAACACGAGTCCACAATCCCCATGGCAGTGAGTAATCGCTTTACTTCGCTTCCCCTCGAGAGTTGGCGGATAGCGGTACTCCAGGACATTAATTTGATTTTCCTTGCGCCTCAATTTTCCTCGATGCACTTCTCATAATAACATCAGCGTTTCAAAAATATACTAGCCCACATTAACAAATAAAGAGTGCTTAAATAAAATTAAAGCCTTTGAAATGAATAGTTGGTATTAATCTAATTATTTTAAATTCCATCCGTTCCAGCACATCCAGCTTAGTTCCTTTTATTTTCCATATGAAGAATATCTGAATTAAAGCCGCACTCATGACTATGTTATAAAACTTCATTTGAAAAAGGCAACCTCCGCCATAGTTAATTTCACACACTTGACGTTCCCCACTCGGTCCTTGCATTTTTACCCCGTCTGTCTGACGTACACTGCAGACCATTTCAATTTCAGCTTGTGAAATCTAATTTTTGCAGGCATAGAAATATGGCCCTTAAGTCGAGATGGAACGATGCGCAGGTTATTTGCGTCATTGCGAAAAGTGTACGTCGTGAACACGTTGTGAATAAAAATATGCACTTCTTCCATAATCTCCTAGACCTTCCACTCTTTCACGAATAGATGTCTTCCATTAGAAGCATAAACGCCCTCTGGATGATCCCTTCCTCGCTCAGTAGCTTTACCCACCTCAGTCAACCACTCAACCACCTATAAAGTGAGTTGTGGCTGACAATATCTTATTAAGAAACGGGGGAGCAGAGCTCTATGGTCTCAAAGATTACATCGCGATTTCATTTCATAATGCAATATCTTATTGAGTCGATACCCGTCACAAGTAAACATCGCAAGGTTTTTTGCTTTAATTTTTTCAAAATGTTTCGTGCTCCACAATGTTACACCTGAACAAACAAATTTGATTCACACTAACTAATAGGCGTGCTACGTAGTTTTACCAAGTTGAAATCGATTTCATGGGAAAATCAGTATCCCTTTAAAGACTATTAACAATAGAAGGAATTAAATATTGTCTTCATATCGTGTAGATGATGGGACATTCAAAATCTGTCAAAAAAAACGGCCCAGTATGGTTTGTTACATAGAGGGTATGATCGACAGCTATGCTTATGCTTACGTTAGCAAGATGGCAAGGTGTAGGAATAAGGCCTGTTCCCAACAAAAGATGCCGAGAAAACCACTGTTAACCAATCCGAATGACGGATTTGTACTCTTTGTAGCCTTAATTAGGCTCTAAGCAGGAATACAGATAATGATTCTGAGTGAGCTGCTCTAACGTCAAGCTGTGAAACCCTAGTGAACAGTTTTGGAGGCAAATCCCCAGCCAACAAACCATCCTAACTCATCAATGTACAAAATGTATTTAAAATATTACAGAGGAGGAAAACTATTTCTAGCCAAAGAATAAAATGAAAAATCTCCGAGGGATGGATTCAAAGGAAGTGGACGACAAGTGATTGATGCAAGCAGCCAAAGGGTTAGGCAATTTTGGAAAATGCTTTCATGGAAACTTTGGTGATAAAAATAGAACGACCTAGATTGAAATCGGTGAAAATGAAAGCTTTGAACCCGAATGAACTAATGAGAGCTTTTAACTAGCAATAGACAAGTGCAAAGGCCGCTGCGCCGCCATACGATTCACTCCCGAAAAGCTAATACTTTGTTGAAGAAGGCTGAAAGGCACAACATGCACGATGCGTAACAGCATATTGAGTGAAAAAGAATTAGCTGATGATCTCGTGTTTGGAGAAGGCGAGGAAAAGAGTTTTAGAGAAGGTTTTGGAAGGAGAATCAATTTTAGAATGAACCGGAAGGTTTTGGTAACCTGTTAACTAATACGAGAATTATTGTTACTTTCCGCCGTTGGATAAATAACGTCTTTTAAAAAAAGTCATTCTAAGTCGCAAAAAATTTAAAGCAGTTTCTGTAAAAGCCTAATCACCACGCCTTATAATCACGATTATTTTACAAAAATTCGAAACTCCTTTCTAAAATAATAGTAACTTTTATTAAAATCATCAAAATCACACTTAAAAGTAGTATTTATGTGCCACGTGAACTTTAAAAATGAGTTTGTGGAATATAACTAAAGCTTTTTCACTTATAAAGGACATTGAATAGATAAATGAATCAAAGTCCATTTAGTTTTTACAGTCCAACTTATCACATTAATTTTATGCCCTTAGAAAAAACTTCGTTTTTCATTCTTTGTATAGCTATCCAGTACCTTTCTAATTTTATAATATTTACCTGGCCTAAGATAATATTTGATTTCAATTAGTATGCTCTGATTCGCAGAGATCCATCCGGTAAGTAATCAACGCCTATTATTCTCTGGTAGCTACAATTCCAATTTCCCTAAAAGCTAAGTAATACCACCTAAACGCCTCTAGGCGTCTCAACGTAACTCATCGCATTCCTCTCTACACCTGAAGATGCCAGTATTAATCCCCCTATCAGGAATATTGCAGGGAAAAAAAGGATCGGTCTTACCAGTGAAATTCAATTAGATATCCCACACAGTTCAATATTTTTACGAACTATGAATATTTCATTTTAAATTATATCTAAGGAATCTAAGGAATACGCTTGAGGTATTTGAATGAAATTTTAGCACTTCATTGATTCATGTATTTGCACTGATGTTTCAAAATTTATGACGTCATGAGTAGATATTTTTGAAAAGAAGAAGCATGTTCTCAGCATTGATTTTCGTGTGATAAACATTAAAAGACTTCTACATCGAAATAAAGGAGACACTATACCGTACATTTTTATACGCCAGCAAAAAAATAATAGTTCGAGTAAGACAAGAATAATTTTGTTTTATACCCGCGTGGAAATGAGAGGACACGAAAAACTTCGTTAATAGCGGAACGCACAAGAATACACGACGTCCACATTCGCGCATATTAGGTGCTGATGGATAGGGAGATAAAAACACGAAGGCACAATATGCATGTTTATTCTTTCATGGCCGAGCAAGAGACGACGGCAGACTCAGGGGAGGGAGGGAATTAATGCCGTGGACGTGACGACGCTGAGAGGGGAATTCGGGGCTGACTGGCGGGCCTGGGAAGCACGCTCCGTGAAAATGAGGGGTGTCTTCAATGTAAACGATAATGTTGGAGGAGGCTAGATAGCTAGGTTCTAGTTTACTAGGTACTAGTTACAGGAAATGTAATTCCGCGAGTTTTTCCCACTTCAACTGAAAAAAATTTCCTTTTTTTCCTGGTTATATCGTGATGGATTTTTGTAAATCCTCTGCAATACCACAGCGTGTAAGTCTCATTCAGATGATCTATGGCATGTCTTCGTCTTAGATCCTCACTACATTTCCAAGTCTGAAAGAAACTATACATCAAAATAGATATTTTGCCGAGCTGATAGGCATAGTGATCCGCGTTTCCCCCGAGTCATAACCAAACCACTGGTGTCCAAACCACTCCACCACATGTCTCTTTAGGCGGCTCTCGGGGTAGAATATAAAGGTAGATCTGTGACCTACCGCCCATAATAGCTACTGATTTTACAGTTTTAATTGCAGAGTACACATCACGTATGGACTTTCATAACTTTTTTATGATAAATACTACTTACCAAAATGAAGGAAACCTTGGTTAGGGGTTAACGCACGTAAAAAGGCGATTTTGACCATTACCAGAACGAAGTTAGGTGGAATGAAAGAGAACTAAGAATTTTCAGATGGTCCGGAGTTTAGGTTCACCGACACTCATATGAATGAAATTTAAGTTCACGGTTTATTAGATTAAAATTTTACAATTTTACTATGCTCATATTAGATTACCATTCAACAGGATGTTAGATCCTACTGCACGATAAGAATCACAAGCTAAATATTCAAAAATAAAGCTCATATTTCCTTTTTGACACCTTTCTGAGTAATTCCCATACATTTTTACCGAATAATTATTAGGTTTAATTTTGTATAATGAGTTTTCATCAGCCTTTATAACCATCTAAATGATATTCTTGGAAAAGGATATTCAAATATCAAACGTAATCATTTTATTGGGAGGAAACATCACCACTTCACATTCAAAGTAAATATGTTTACAAAATTTTTCATTTTCCTCAACGAATGCAGAGTTTTAAATATTTACAAGAAGAGTGGGTAATCTCTATCGTAACAGGCTCAACTTTGTGGAGGTTCATTCTAATAAATAAAAGCGAACAAACTATGTATAAATCCACCAATTTATTTTTGTGGTACTACTAGTTTCGACGCAGCGACTCCCGACCAACGGTCTTCCACACCCCACCCCTCTCCAACTCTCACCACCCTCCCACAACGCCCAATCACACACCTCAGATTTCCCAGCCACCCCTTCCACCTACCTTCTTCCTCCCGATACCACATGATATATAAGGATGTTTGTTTCTTTGTAACCTTTGTACCTGATGATGACGCCGCTGCGTCGAAACTAGTAGTAGGTACCACAAAAATAAATTGGTGGATTTATACATAGTTTGTTCGCTTTTATTTATAAGAAGAGTGGGCATTCTGAAAAACCATGATTTGCTAAAAATCACGCAAGGGAAAACTATTTGTCGCAGCCTGCATAATATTCGTTTATAATCGGTTTTCTCAAAGTCATATTTGCTAAATTAGCAGCATGATTAATTTGATTAACTTATGAAATCAATACAACACTTTCAGCGTCTCTGTCAGTAATCAATTCAAACAAGTAGTGCATTTTTGCGCAGTTAGCTGAATATAGCAAATGGTGTAGCAACTAGTATATATATATGTAACTTCTACTATATATGTTATATAGAAAAAATTATGATGTTTCAACATCTATATATATAAAAGAAAGTCGAAAATCGTGTTAGTTAGAACACTTATAACTCGAGAACGGCTGCACCAATTTTAGTGACATTAGGCTCTTTGGATTCGTCTCAGCCCCGGATAACATATAGGACATTAAAAAATAGGAAAAGTTCACACAAAAAATTCAACTTTATCTTAGAGATATGTTTTTAGGAGTTGATTGTTAAGACGGTCAAAATAATAAGATTTTTTTTCGTTTTTACTAATGTATTGACTGATCTTTTTTACAATATTTAAAAAAAATTTAAATGTTCAAACATGTTAAATATATTAAAGTAATATTAAAATAGTATTAAAATAATTGAATTAGAGGTAATCTCAGCTCGAATTGAGTTGTCAACAAACACATAACTACCGTGTATGTAAACAAATCTCCAAGCAATTGTTGATTATCAGTAATGTCCGTGTACTCTGCATGAATTCAAATCTTTTAACTTTGTAATAAACGAAGACGAAGGCACCAACTATCTATCTGAATATTTAAAGTCCTTGGACGCACCTGGCTTACCACAGCACGATTTACAGCTAAAGGTAGGCTCTGTGTTCATGATCTTTCGAAACCTAAACCAACCAAAACTATCCAACGGTAGGTGTTTGGTTATTAAAAAAATTGATGATGAAAGTGATTCATGCCACTATACTCAAAGGAAAATTCAAAGATGAGGAAGTTCTCAATCCGAAGATTCCATAATCCCAACTTACATACCCTTTTGAGCTTAAACGTATTCAATTTCCAATTCGTGTTGCATTCGTGATAACGATTAACAAATCGCATGGTCAGCCTTTCAGTTTTCGTGAAGTTTGTTCTCATGTGTCAGTGAAAACCCATGATTTTCTCATGGTAAATAATATGCGGTATGTTAACGAGTCAGTAAACCAACCGCTGTATTTCTTCCTTCGCTCCAAGGGCGCAGCTAGAAATTAAGGATAGGCGTAGCTAATACTGGCGGGTCTGTAGGGTATTGAAAACTCGCCAAGGTAAGCGAGAGGTGTGGGGGCCCTCCCCAGACATTTTTTAGGGTAAAAGGTTCAAAATGGTAGGTTTTGCGGCTGTATGAACAGTTTTGTGACTCATCCGTCCCCCTAATATTGATAACCAAATGTTTTATAAAATTATTCTCGGAGCTTTTGGGAGGGTTTTAACGTCCCAGCTTCGCTTCGCTATTTTTATTTAGCTTCATTCGCCTTATCTTGCGCCTGATAACAAAACAAAAACTGTTGTTTATCAGAAGGCGCTTGATGCAAGACATTAAACCCGAATGTGTAGGGCACACCGTGGTGCGTTTACGCATGCAGCACGTTTACGCAGTTCATTTTTTCCAAAGATAGATACAATAACTGGCGCGCCTAAAGTCATTTGATACGAATGCTGCTTCATAGGGGCTTTTCTTACATTATTTTGAGCATCAGTCAAGCGTCGGTCAAGCGTTGAGTTAACCTGCCCCGTGAACGAGCCAAGTTTACGCTACGGACTTAGACCTAAAATAATTTTTTTACGGTTAAGAACACAAATAGCCAACAACTGAATGCGTATAATTTTTATTTCATCAATATTTTCTCATTTAAAATATAACAAATCAAATATGATTAAAACGATACAGCCGCTCTTTATTTATAAATGGTGCAACTAAACTATAAGTTCATTGAATGTTAGGCGGTACGAAGTTCGCCGGGTCAGCTAGTGTCCTATATAGTAAAGCTTTCAACTAAGCACGGTTGTAATTAGCCTCTTGCACATCAGATGCTTTGTCAATGATAATGAATCGCAACAAAGTATCTACAAGATGGACTGTTTTACACTTAACTAAGTTTATTCGTCTAATCTCAAAATAATATTTTGTGAAAATTTAGCTGCCAATGTTATTGATAAGGCTTTGCTCAAAGTAGAAACGTGAAAAGATTAGGGTTGTGAGATTTGATATTGTGCCTGAAGATCAATTTTCTATTTTTGTTTTTTATTAAAAAGGACGATCCATAGGGAAGGGGAATCAGGGGAGAAGATGGAAAAAAAGAAATTCCACTGTTAACTTAAGAGGTTGCGTACATTCCGCCAATCTGGTCATTTTTGGTGACGCATAACTTGCTATAAACTTATAATATCATCTTGAAAATTTCAGGGTACATATAATAACCCATGACCAATATTTTCCAATACCTCAAACAACATTGAAACTTTTGACTCAGTATTTCCTCAGACATGATTTTATTATATTCTCTTTACTTTATTCAACACCACAGGAAACGGCACCATTTTGCTTTTACCTCGGGGTTTTCATAAAATTTAACAAATAAACGTGGAAAACTAACTAGGCAGGTCTCGAACTCGAGACCATCGGTTCGGCAGGCCAGGACTTTACCCCTCCACCGTTCTTCACATTGAAGTAATAAAAATATTATGAAAAAAAGGGATAAACTATGACAATTCCAAGACGCTATCACATACTGTGAAGCAATGATTCGCATCTAAAAAAGACAAAATACGACCACAAGAGACATACGTAAATTTCCAAGTCTTCCCGAGATCTCGAGTGTTTTTCCCGTTTTTCTGGGAGGCCAGCATGGGTGGATTAGGCATTTTAGTCGAGTTGAAGATGAGGGAGAGGAGGTGCTGGAAAAGAGGAAAGGCGAGTCATGAGAGCGAGGGAAAGAGAGTGGTGGACAGGGGCACTCTCCGAGGTCAAGATGACACTTCTCACGCCTCGGCGCGTGGGTACCTCTCTTTTGGACACTAAACAGCCGCATTACGACGAAGAGAGTGTGCGGCGCCGTAAAAACTAAAGGAGAAAAAATACATGTGCAAAGAGAGAGTCAACCAAGGGATATTGAAGCACGCAGGCGAAAATACTTGACGCCGTCGTGGGATTCTAAGCATGACAATGAGAAGCTTCCTGATGTATATCGTAGTACGAAGCGAGGGACAGGAAGGAATACGTATGCAAGAGATTGGATTAAAAGCGCTGTTCAGGCAACGGAGAGGACGTTGAACACGAGGAGCGAGAGAGGAAAACTTTTTATGGACACAGGATAACTGAGAGAGCATCCTGTGGTACGGATGAGCAGCTTAAAGGATTTAAGGAATTTTGGGATTTCCTGCGTTTCTGAGGTTCAGAGGGAAACACGCTTATTTTTCGAAGCACAAAATAAGCATGCCTGCTCGATGTCATTATCTGCTAGAATATGCCTAAACTCCGGGCTGAGTAAAAAATAAATATCATGAGCGCATTATAATCTATTCGTTTAAAAGTTATAATTCTCGCCTCGGAGTATTTCCCTACGTTTAATGGAGAGCAAGGAAATATCACGTGCGGACCTATCTACGTCATTAAAAAAAACTTAAAATACATACATAGATATTCCTCAAGATGGAATATGATAGGAGTCTAACAGAAGAAGTAGAAAATAAAAGAAAATTTATAATGGAAAAAATTATAGTCTACTCTTCCGTGGCCATTCTTTTCGCTAAATCCTCGCTCATTTCATCTAACCGCTCGCTTCTCTTCCAGGGGCTCCACCAATCTACCTTGCCTCATCAAGACCCCATTATTATATGCTCCGTCGAACCCCTTTCTTCGTTATTAGGGCGTCTCTTAGGCCCACGAGATTATTTTCTTTTCCCAGACAACACCCTTCATGACAACGCATCGATTAAATGCCACACCCAGGGGGGTCCTTAACGACGACATTTTACCCGGGAATATTAAGCAGATTTAATGAGATTTCCTTCCGTTGCTAGTCAACGTTATTCTCAGGTTTGTTTGACTCCTTTAGTAATAGAGTCACAGGAAAATAATAAAAAAATACTTTTTTGAATCAAAAGACACTAATTCGATATAAAGGAAGGACAAAAGCATAAAAAACATAATGAGATGAAAGAGTATCAATTTTTTTTGCCTGAAATATAAATATTTCCCAATGATTAGTTTTTATCACATGAGTGAGACAATTTTATTTTTAATTGAAAACAATTTGAGGAATTACACCAAGAAATTTACCTTGCAAGGGGTAACAAAACCTGAGAGTACCTATTATGGATATATTACTTATGATGTCACGGAGAGTATCCAAATTTGATCCTCTTGATGATAAAAAGATATATTGAGGAATTAACGGAAAGCAATGCTAAACTAAAATAATGCACTAAGGTCGCTCGCCAATCGACACATATTTTCATTCTCTGGTTATAATTCAACGCTGCTTAATTATATTTAATTTGATTTCATAAAATATGATAAAAAAGAAAATTAAATAGTAACCGACCAAAGGTATTACTAATGAACGAATAACTTCTTTACAAATAGTTCATGGAATAATCACATTATGCGTACATGACAAATTTAAAACGCGAATAAAATAATGATAAATAATTATATACCTCAATACTTTTTTTCTAAAATTTGACTAAATATATATTATTCTTCATCATGTCCATCTTTTACTCAACTTTCAGTATCAGATTGTTTTCATTCCAATAGGGCTTTTTCGGCATTTGGTTTTCGGAATGTTAAAGTATGTCTTCCGGAGCCAAAAGTGACCCAATTTTTCCTTTACAAGCCTTACTAATGCACGCGTGCATCGTAAGAAGGGGTCGCTCGAAATAGCAACTCCTGGACTCCTGCCTCGTTTAGACACGCCAACGTTGACCGTGGACGAGCACAAGAACATGCAAACAGTTTTCTCATTTGTCAACTGCCACTGCCCAGCCATTCCTGCGATAAGCATCGCAAACCGAAATTAGAGCAAAGGATCGTTAATTCCTCCACACTCAAATAGCTGAGGGAATAATGCAATTTGAAATGACATGACGATTGTACGAAATTACTGTGATTACTGGAATCGTCATTAAATACATGGGATAAAATATAGAAACTGACTTTAAAAATATATTTAGTGAAGAAGTGACGCAGAAAAGGGGATCGATTCAAGGCCCTCTGGAACGGTACTTAGGATAAACATGCATTATGAATAATTTTGAGGGTGAAATAGGGTAGCTAGATAATTAATAAGAAAAAACAGCAATTAATATTAATAAAATTATTCTTGATGAGCAAATGCGCCAACAAATGGCACTCTAATAGTGGTCCAAAAATCCATAAACGTGTGGTAGATATTAACAAAATGATGCTGTATACTCATGAATGAAAGGGATTATGATGATCACTACGGTTATGGCTAGGGAATTAGATTTCGAATTAAAAAAAAATGCAAAATTTATTCATTTTAACAAGGTAAGATCCACTAAGTAAAATAAATGCAATGAAGTACATTCGAGATATTTCACTGCTTCCTCGAGAATTCCCTTGAATCTTGGAAACCGAAGTGACGGAATCATCGAATTACGTGCAACACGACTCTTTTCCTTAACATGACCACGGGCACTCATGGGATCATCAGGGAGCATGAGGGGCTCAAATGAGGCGAAAAAATGTGCCGTTTCCCCTGTATCCCTGGGTCATTCTCCATCAAGAAGGGAGTTGGGGGGAAAGATTGGAAGGAAAAATCCTGGAGATATGAGATAAATGAGGAGAAATGCATGGAAGACGATTGCGATAGAGGGTGAGGAAATGGGGAAGACGGGGAGGAAAAAAAGGAGAAGAGGAATAGTGATGAACGGGAACGAAGAGGGATGATCGGAAACTCCCCGGGGAGGTTGCCATGGGAACTGAAGGTTCATGTTACCTCGCTTCCCCCTATCCGCCGAAAGCCTTCCGCCGATTCTTGGGCAGTGTGAGAGGGAATAGATTGAATTGTTGCTCCTCTGAATGGAGACAGAAGGGTGGGGTGCACGAGACCTCTGGAATGAAGAAGTGATGGTCGGAGATCGAGTGAGGTTTTTCGAGTAAGGAAGATCTGGCGGAATCGGGAGTTGAAGGAATAAAGGAAGATAGGAAAGGACAGCACAAATTTAAAAAAAAAACTAAAATTATTTGATAAAATTTCTCGATTAACTTAAGGAACACTTGATCGGTATATTAATAAATATTATCAACTATAAATCTTTACGAACTATTTTAGCACAATAGTCAGAGTAGCTACACATCCCTAATTTCATAATACCTATCAAATTTGACGAGCTATGCGAGAGCATAGAACAATCAGCATTAACGTGGATAATATCCCAAAACGTGTAAACAAACAAAATATTGCCAAACATGGCACTAAAATAAAACAAAACATTTTTTATATATTTGTGGGGAAATAATCCTAATGACTTCAAAAATTTTACTTTCCCTGAACAAAAGCGGTTTTTTTTCATGCCTTTGCAATTATATTAAAAGTTCCACTATTCTAAGAAACCTAAATATTAGAAAAAAGGAAGTGTTAGTCATCGTCAAGAATAGGGATGATGATATCCAGTAATTACATTAGTTAGCGTTGCATTAGTATTTTTGGATTAAATATTTTCCAAGCGAACATTACAAATGATGAAAACTTGAGTAAGAGCATTGCTATTCTGATTGATAGAATACTCATCATCGATACTCAAAGGGAATAGCTTTGTAGACGTCAGATGGATGGCATCAGGGAAGGAGGAGGATCAGAGTACGAGGACGACCATAGGGTACCGGTGAGTCCTGGCGGCACGGGAGATGTCTCGCTGCCTCGCATAGCGACTCCTGCGGCTACCTAACGGTGAATCTATGATGATGACCGGTAATCACATAATTAGAGTTATATTCATATTTTTGGATTAAATATTTTTAGTGACCATCATAAGAGATGATCGCAACTTTGAGAAAGAACGTTGTTTAACAGAATGAAGACAAACTGCGAGATTCAGAGGGAATAGCTGCGGAGACGGATGGATGACATCAAGGAAGGAGAAGGATCAGGGTACAAGGACAAGGACAACCAAGAAGGGTACAGGTGAGACGTGGTGGCGCGGGAGAAATCTCGCAAACCTGGTTAAGCGACTCCTGGCGCCACCTAGCGACGAGGCGCACAGGGGGATGAGATGATAGCGGACGGGGGCGAGGGGAGGGTTCGCAGAAAGGTGTGATCGAAGATGGGGGGAGGGGTAAAGGAGCTACTGGGAAGCAACACAAAGCATCCCCCTACCCTATATTCTGCCTCCCCCCCAACACCCTCGGCTTGTGTCTGACGATAACGACTTAGTGAAGGCACCATTATTTCCTGTTTTACTGCGGAGGGGATCGAATCCTCTTTGCAGCGTCGGAGAAATTCCGTCAATAGGCCAACCGCACCGTCATCATCTTCACCTCGTTCCGTTGAAGGCTTGGCTCTCAAGATAATTATTATCCCCTTCATTGACCCTAAAGGATTGCGAAATGAGACCTTAACATTTTGATAGCTAATACACCTGAAAAATGTTTAAATTACACATTAAAAATAATTATTTGTCACTTAGTGCCCCGATGGGAAATTTATCAGGAGCCCATATAATGAAATCGATATCGGTTCTAAGATTAAAATAGAAAATAATGTAAATTATGTATTTCCGACAGTAAATGAGAAGTAGGCGGATAAAATTTTTGAATTATGCGGATACAATTGCGAATTGTTATATAATAGTAATAGTTATTTTCGGAAGCGATAAGCATACAGATTACTAAATTTATGAAAAAGATACCATTATATAGGCATAAACTATATAACAGAATATACCTATTCCCGTATTTTTGTAAAACAAATGTTCGGAGTTAAAAAAGTTGACAACTATGCTCGCATATCCCATATTATAGCTCAATATTCATAAATACAGCACAGTATACTGTATGGGAATGAGGATGGAGGAGCATTCACTGCTACGCTTTTTAGTAAAATTACCTACTAGCTCACTACCACGGTAAAAAGTTTTTACCGTGGTAGTGAGCTCCCACTAATGGCATTCTATAGTTTCCTTTTTTGCTCTCGATTTCATCCTAATTTCTTCCTCTCCTTCGTATCTTCTCATTCACATATCTTTCTCAGCCACTCCCAATACGCGACCACCATTACACTTACTGAAACCCTCAAGGAAGTCTCCATAATATTTCGTCTCGAGGCACCTTATGACTCGCCCGTCCAAAAGCGAGCATTTTGCAATTCTATCTCCGCCTTATAAGGGCTCCCTTCACCCTCCTTCCATTCCACACCCTCCATTATTGCCTCTTACTACAAGTCCCAGCAAAAGACGGCGCCGAAGAGAACCGCGGGATAAAAAAGCGGGAACATGTCCCCTGCTTTCATTATCAGGAAACAGACGTGAAGATAAGTTGAACGGAGGGAAAAGCAAATGGAAGGCAATGAATTGTCTGATTTCACATTTCTGCAATAAGGAAAAAACAACAAGAATCCATGATTCCACAACGGCCCAACAATAAAAATGACTCGTTCATTTTGCTCATAACGAATACGAAGGCACGCACTCCATGGATTTTTGTGAATTTTTGTATGCCATATAAATCATATCCAGAGAACTCTTAAATCATCCATTTCTGCTAAATGTATTCATAGGAAAAATCATCTAAAATGCTGCCTGTCGCTTCAGAAAATACACAAGAAGTGTAGCATTGTAAAATTCTTACCAATGAAGAGTAAAACTCATGCAAGCATGAACTTACTCAGTTTGCGATAAAAGCCGAAAAATATAATTTTACAATGAATATAAGTTACAAGAAATTAGGAAAAGAGTTTAAATTCAAGTAATAGGGCTAGAATTAGTATCTAAAGCTTTCAATATATGCCCTCTGACCAAATAAATAGAAACATTTCAGCACCTATAAAGAATAGGAAGTTACAAAATTATTATAATGAAATTCCGGAGGGAAAATTAATCATAGTGATTCAATAGCGGTCATTATCAGCCAAGAAATTAAAATTCTAATACATTGTCGTTTTCAGCGACCTCAAAACTGCAAAACTGCAAAAATTTTCATTATTTGCGATACTTTTATGCATGACCGCTGGCCATTAGACCTGGAAGCCAGCATGTTCCATCCTAAATTCTGCACATCCAGAATTTTAGGATTTCTTCCTACCCCGCTTCGATTAGTGGGTGACCATGAATAAACATCATTCTTTGAAAACAGTAAGGGTGAGGTTATCTCCCAGAATCCAGCGAAGCACGTAACAGAAGAACTAATTGCTGGAGAAATATTCCTGCAGAGCATACGCCGGGAAAAACTCAGATTCTACAACTAATTGCTGGGTTTAAAAAAGCAGGTGGAATTTATTCGCGGGTACAAGGGGACGACATCACAGCGGACCGGCGACGATTGCGAAGATTGGAGCCAGACCCTGGGAAGACATCACTTGAGCTGCCGCCTGCGAGAGCAAGCAGTCTGGGATTTCGAGGAACGTGGGAAATGAATGGAGAGAGGAAAATAGAAAAAAATGGGAAGATTAGGATTGGGTGGAGGAAAATAACCGGGATTGAATCCCGGAGAAACCCTGAGATGGGGGAGGTATGCTGTGTAGCAGGCACAGGGGAAGAGGGAGTTGAAAATCGTCGGCTCGAGGGGAAGAGATAGAAGAGGAGAAGTAAAAGAAAGCTATTCGGAAGCGGACGAGGAGTGAATACGGGGAAAATAGGAAGCGATGAAGGAGGAAACAGGATATGATTTAATGGAAAGGACATTTTAAAGCCAAGAATTTTCTACGAACGTAATTTAACTTCACACCAAATATCCCAAGATCGCATTTTGTACCAAATATTTCTTAACGTAAAGAATTTTTGAGATTTTACTTTTTTCAAACATAGCCTCATCTTGAAACAAGTATTCACCTTGTTAACTCTCATATATCCTCTCAATGATAAAATAATTCTTGGATTATAGGTCATATATATAACCCAAAAAAGTTTTTAGCCAACGTTTGAGTTTATTTAAAACCTTCATTAGGGCTTAGTTTTGCTTTGAATTTGTCCAAGAATTATTTTATCATTAATTAAATGTGGTCAAGATAAGAGGAAAAAGAAAATCAAATTATAATTTCTTCTTGTAATTTGCGAAGGTCATTCATTTTTTGATCATTTCAAATATCGCCTTTGCTTTAAACACAGACTAAAATTTTAATACTTCAATTTATAAACTCCAATGCAAAATAAGTTTCCTCGTTGTTGGATAAAACTATAATTTAAATATCAATGCATCGTCATATTCCTGTTCCAAAAGACATTTTCTGGTAACTCGTAATTGGATATCTTAAAAATATATTGGAGCATTTACATGTTTCTCTCACGACATGGCGTATTATATGGTGCAAAAAGGCGGTAGGAGGAAGTAATAATATATGAGGGGGTCGCACTATAACGCGCGAGGGTGGTGGGTTGAGAATTCGCGCGAAACCACCCCACCGTTGGCCCTTGTTAACTCGACCCCCCAACAACCCTCCCTCCATCCATCGGCTCTGTACAACGTCTTCGTGTGGGCGGGGGAGGAGCGGCGGCTTCCTCGATCCATTCGTGAGCGCCTTTCCTCGTCCGTGGGATGCGTTCCTGATGGAGGAAATAAGGAGGGAAGGATGTCTTCACCCCCTCCCCCGTGACACATCCAGCCACCCCTTACCGCCACCTTGCTCCTCGGATTATCTCTTTTCCTCCTCGTTCTTTTTTTTTTGCCGCCTCCATTCATGCTTCTCGGAAGTCAAAATATTCAATCCTGGAATCTGTACAACCGCGAAGGTGTGAAATACGCCGGCAAACTCCACCAACTCTGCCGCAGTTATGTACAATTTCCGCCAAGTTTTTTTTTATATTTTTTTCACCTCCGCTCCTCAAT